>NC_137189.1:18728986-18773986 GCF_960531495.2 Zeus faber
AACTAAAGGAGGCTAATAATAATAATAATAATAATATATATGGTCTGAAACTGGACTGCAAGAGACATTCTGCGTGGACCTAGTTGTAAATATTTCCGTTTCATTGCAACGTCGGGAGCCGTCGCATGCCGTCACCACCTTGTTGTAAACAGTGATTTTGAGTCTGTACAAGGGAGAAAACACTCCCATTTCCTGTCACCACCTCTGTCATCCTTCCTGTAAAATTTAGGGTTTGAAATACCCCAAATGCCCCAATATATAAAATAAAATTAATCTGAATATTGAACCGTTGTCTCCTTTTGAATTCTAAATGAAAGTTTTTTTTTTTTTTACACCAGACTTAGGCAGGTACAATAAAATCTAAAATATATATTATATACTACTATACTATACAGTGTTTCTGTTCTATATATTCCAATGTCCATATAAAACAGTACAATTTTCTACATATCTCTCCAAATCCTATTCTCTATTCCATATATAACAATACAATATTCTATATATATATTCTCTCCAAATCCTATATTGTATTCTAATTTATATTTATAACAACATAATATTCTCTGTTATTTTCTCCTATATCTTATATTATATTTAAATTAATATACACCGATCAGCAACAATTTTAAAACCACCATCAATTACCACTTATATTGTGTAGCTTCCCCTCGTGCCGTTGAAACAGCTCTGACCCATCGAGGCATGGACTCCACAAGACCTCTGAAGGTGTCCTGTGGTATCTGGCACCAAGACGTTAGCAGCAGATCCTTTCAGTCCTGGAAGTTGTGAGGTGGGGCCCCTATGGATCGGGCTTGTTTGTCCAGCACATCCCACAGATGCTTGATCGGATCGGACCCTGACCCCAGCCATCCACATGATGTAGAAGAAAATGTGATTCATCAGACCAGACCCCCTTCTTTTATTGCTCCAGTTCTGACGCTCACGTGCCCATTGTAGGCTCTTTCAGCGGTGCACAGGGGTCAGCATGGGCACTCTGACCGGTCTGCGGCTACACAGCCCCATACGCAGGAAGCTGCGATGCCCTGTGTGTTCTGACACCTTTCTATCATAGCAGCATTAACTTTTTCAGCAATTTGTACTACAGTAGCTCTTCTGTGGGATCAGACCAGACGGGGCTAGCCTTCCATCCCCACGTGCGTCAATGAGCCTTGGGCGCCCATGACCCTATCACCGGTTCACCGGTTGTCCTTCCTTGGACCACTTTTGGGAGGTACTAACCACTGCATACCGGGAACACCAAGGCCTGCCATTTTGGAAATGCTGACCCAGTTGTCTAGCCATCACAATTTGGACATTTGCCCATTTTTCCTGCTTCCAGCACATTAACTTCAAGAACTGACTATTCACTTGCTGCCGAATACATCCCACCGCTTGACAGGTGCCATTGGAACAAGATGATCAATGATATTCACTTCACCTGTCAGTGGTGTTAATGCTGTGGCTGATCCATGTATATAACAATACAATATCAAATATGTATTTTTCTCTCCAAGACCAATATTCTATATATAAACATTTCAATATATATATCAAATATATATTATTTTGTACAAATCCTGTATAATATATATTCAAATTTCAATCTATAATGATACAATATTCTATGTATATTATTCTCTTCGTCATAAATTCTATATATTGTAATTTCTATGTATAATACTACAATATAACATATCCATTCACGTAAGGTATTGATTTTTATTAACACAGTTTTCCAGATTTGAGCATTTAAATAACCTAGAGTTGAAACAAGCACAGTATTTTTTTGGAGTAAACTCTAAAGTGATATGAAGTGCTGCCCATGGAGTAGTGGAAATACACGCACGCACACACGCACGCACACACGCACACGCGCACACGCGCACACACACACACACACACACACACACACACGCACACACACACACACACACACACCATTGTTGCAGTACATTGCTCTAGGTTCTCGCTCATGCGTTAATGGACCACTAGAAACAGACAAAAGTTGTTAGAAAAGAGTACGCTGTGATGGTAGTATAGATATTGTAATACTGGACGGCAAAAAATAAATACTGAATTTGGTTGTGAGTTCCTCAAAATAAAAACTGCGGTTTTACAGCAGGACGCTGGTTGGTCTTTATGAGAGGACGTGTGCTGAGTCCAAAAATGGCGCAATAGCATACTATTTAATACACAGGGTTAGAATATGAGAGTTTAGTATGTTCAAAAACATAGTATGCATTAAATAGTCTGCCAAAAGTACCAGGAGATGATATGACAATGTGGTATATACAAAAAGTCATTTGTTCTTTTTACTCACATACTAAAGTACACTTCTATTTTTTTTTTAACTTTTAATTAAGTATGTAGCATGTAGTATGCTGTTTGGGATGCAGGGACAGTATTGGGGCTAGGTAGTTTATGGAGAACCGTATTATCCCATTTGGTCGTATTGCATTACAATATGGAACAGTTAGATATTCAACCTTTGTCTATAAAATACATATTTACAATTATAAATATCTATAAAGACAACAATGTAAATACTGTCGCTATCTTGTTTTCTTCCTCTTCGGATAAACGGCTTGCGTAAACCAAAAAAAGAAAATGAGAAGACAAACACTGTCAAAAATAGAAGTAAGAAATGTGAGTCCATCCCGGCAATAACGGTCACCACCCCCTATGGACCAGTGGGATGACTCCATTTTGTGCAAGTTAGTTTTAACCTTGAAACCCCCATGCCCTCCTCGTGTCAACCCTCCGCGCTGTCACTTGCCAGGGCTCTTCAGCACAGCCAGGAGGTGGGCACCCACTGGGGCTCAGTGTCCAGCTTGTCTATGAGCCTGCGCAGGTCGTGGAAGGCCACGTCGGGATCGGCGTTGACGATGGCGGCGTCAAACAGGTGGCCGAAGCTCTGCTCCATCTCACGGGCCTTCTCGATGACCTCCTTCAGGTCCTCAGGCTGCACGGGAGACCACATTGAAAGGAGGCATCGATTCATGGACTCACTTCTTCATGTCAGATTTACGAAATGATGATTTAAACTCGCTAGGATAGACGGCCATGGTATTGCGTTTTGATGCGATACACTGTGGATTATCTATGGAAATCATAAATACAAGATATCAAATTCAGTATTCATTTTTGCTGTCCAGACACAAGGTTTGTATCAGATTTTTTCCCCCCAAGTTTCTATTGACCTTATATTTCTAAAATCATATTTCTAGCTCTAAAAGTGAATAGAAAACAGGGGGGAAATCCATAAGTTACAAAGGTGTACGAGTGCACGAGAGTGCTGAGCTTTATTTCTCACACAATAACACTCCATTGACTATAAAGTGTTAAAAAGTATGTGTGTTAAAGTGTTAAAGTGTTTATCTTGTGTGACATGCGGGCACCTTGGGTGTTTTCCCCTCTATGGCCAGCAGGGTGCGCAGTCGTTCCTGAGATGGAGGAGCAATGAAGATGACGTAGGGCTTCAAGTTAGAGGACCTCAGCACCTGCAGCGACTAAACGGAGAAAAAAACAGTTGTATGAAGAAGAAAAAACACTACGTTAAATAAAAGAAATACAAAAAGAAAATTAAAATTAAAAGATAAAAAATAAAAATCTATCTGACACTGGCTTTTTTGGCTCTGGCCACACCATTAAAATTAGGTTGTTCTTAAGAAAGTAACTACTATTACCAACACATACAGCACGTCACACAATGCATGAAAAGTTATTTTTAGGATCATAGCGCAGGGTTATACCCTTCTGAGCATTCAAAAAATATGGTAATAATTGACCAGGTTTAGGTGTTTTTTACATATTGTACCTTTTGGTGGTAAAATATAAATATATATTTTTGTAACGTATACATATTATATCTCTCCTACCCTGGTGTGCAGGCAGAGCAGACAGATGCGTCCAGAGTTGATGACGTGCCGGATGGAGTCGGTGCTGGTGCCGTACAGGTTCTTCTCGTACTCGCCAGACTCGATGAACTTCCCGGCATGGAGATCGGTATTGAAGGCGGCGTGGCTCACAAAGTGGTACTCACGCCCGTTCTGCTCGTGTATCCTCTCGCTCCTAGTCGTGTCTGAGCGGAGGGCAGGAGAAGAAGGGTCAAACAACAACAACAACCAAACAGGTTAAAACAACTCAACAGTAGCAATGTTTTTGTAAGAAAGGGGTTCTCTCATCTGAGTGTCTTTAATTTGTTGTTTTGCAGAAATGGACTTGATGGATGCTGGACTTACGCGGCACTGCGCCGGCGAACTTGTCCGGCTCGATGGAGAGCAGCCGCCGCCGCAGGTCGTCCTGCCCACTGTTAGGAGGACCGATCAAGGCGATGGGGCGCCTGCGGCTGGCCGGCTGGTGGTAGAGCGCCATCTCCTCATAGGTCGGGATGTCATCGCAGTCTGAGGAGAGGATTTTTTTGCTTGATGTTGTTGGAGAAGAACCACTTTGAGGAACTATATTTGTCCTCTGCATTTTGCCCTTCCTAACTTGGAGCAGGGACCAGTTCGATGACCAATGCCTTATTCAAGGGCAATCGGCACGGAGTGTCTTACCCCATCAATGTCTTTAGGTGGGGAAGAAACCCACGTGGCCATGAGGAGAACAGACTAACAGAAAGTCCCTGAGCATGGTTCAAAACCCAGTGTTAACCGCTGAGCCACCGTCCCACCATGAATCCCAACCGGCTCCAGGGGGCGCTGTTCTGTTGTGTCAGGTCAGACGACCCGCTCTCCACCTCATTTAATGTATTTTCTGCTCCAATATTCCCGTGTGCTAGTGCGGGTGTGCAAAAGTTTTCGCCCGAGCTACAATTTAGGAGCAAGTCTGTCAGATTCATTTAAATCGCAGGCGTCGGCCACTGGGATCTGCCCAGCGTCGTCTCCTACTAATGCTCTGTGTGTGTGTGTGTGTGTGTGTGTGTGTGTGTGTGTGTGTGTGTGTGTGTGTGTGTGTGTGTGTGTGTGTGTGTGTGTGTGTGTGTGTGTGTGTGGGCTGTCGGCATGTGTGCAAAAATGCTGTGCGCTCCCTCAAGGCTTTAGACACCTGTCTGCGGCTAATCCCGGACGGTGGTACGGTGCGCCCGGCCGCGGCGTGAATAACGCCAAGGCCTATTAATGCCAGCTAGAGTGAACGCCTAATAACCCTCCGCCTGTCAAGACACAGACAAACAGTCGGATAATCGTCCGCTGATGCGCCCAGGGGAGCAAGGGTGAGGTGTCTGGTTTACCTGTGCTTCTGTTGACGTAATATGGACCCTTCTTCCTGTGCTTCTTCTTCATGTGCCACAGCTTTCCTGCACCAACAACGAGCGGAAAAGGATTTAGCTTACCAAATGGGAGGGTGATCGTTTCACTCTGCGCAACGGTGGTGGCAGCTGAGCCGCTGTTAACTCCGTTCTTTTGTGTTTGCAAAAGGAAAACTGTTACATTCTTTTGAACAGCGAACTGTAGCGGGTAGAAGTGTGTGTGTGTGTGTGTGTGTGTGTGTGTGTGTGCTTTATCCTCTTACCGTGGTGTTCTCTCCCCCTGTCTGTTATAGTTTTCTTCAAGGACTCTCTCTGCTGCTGGAAACTCTTCCCTGAAATGGCGAGGCAAGACGGGGGAGAGCGATCAGTTAACACACACACACACACACACACACACACACACACACACACACACACACACACACACACACACACACACACACACACACACACACACACACACACACACACACACACACACACACACACACACACACACCTTTTTTCTTGTTGCTGTATCTTATCGTTTTATTTTTTCATCTGAAACACTGGAAATTATCAAAGCAGTGCTCGGTATTTGAGACTTTCGCTCTTGGAGTAGGACAATCAAGTTGGTGTTTTCAAATCCTTTCCCCCCGACATTGCACCCCATGGCGGCCTAATGAGCAAATCCCACTTTTCGACAAAGAATTAAGTGAAAACGCTGCAGCGAGGGGGGGGTCAGAAATCGGGGATCAGGACGGGTCTGGTCTAATCCTTGGAACCTGGCACGGCTATTAATTTACTCCTTTTAGTTGTTCCTGCTTCGCATATGTGGTTTTATTTTATTTAGCGGTACATATTTCATTTCATTCATAACTACTAGTAGTAGTTATGTAGTATATCTAATATTACTAATTTGTACGATTAGGATTGGTACCACATGTTCTAATAGTAGAATTTGTACTAGACAATTAGAGGACAGATTGTAAAAGTGTGCTGGCCCTGTCTGGCCGTTGGTGTGTGTATGTAAGTGCTAAGAAACACTGTAGAGAGAGGAGACAACCTAGGAGACATTCAATGAGACAATGAAGGAGATAGGAAAAAACTTTAGGAGACAGTCTAAGAGACAGTCTGTGAGCTAGGGGACAATCTAGGAGGTAAGAGAAAATCTAGGAGATAGGAAACACTAGGATAAACTGAACTCCAGCCTTCATACTGCTGCTCTAGGCCTTCTCCACGGATAGTTGTTGAAATACACCAAACAGTGACCCAGGAGCCGTACCGGGGATCAGCCCGGCAAGGGGCTGGTTCTCCTCGTCTCCGTCCCTGTAGGCCTGCCACCAGTTGGGGTCGTCCTGGCTGATGACGTGGAGGATGTCCCCCTTCTGGAAGGACAGGCCCAGCTCGCGGCACGGCACGAAGGGGTCGTCGGACGGGTCGTAGTCAAAGTGAGCCCTCACGTGCATCTGCAGAGGATGGAGCGTTAACCCTTTCAGAGCCGTGTCGCCGTGGAGTTTTACAGACACCCATGCGTGTAAACACAAATGACACAGACACAGATTATTAGAGAGACTTACCACCGTCTGTCTGTGTGGGAGAGGTTTATTCTGAGAGCTGGGGATGAGGAGGAAGGTCAAGGTGCCGTGCATTTGTTGCTGCGGAGAAGAGAGTGGCACACGACAGTCAGTCTTTTTTTTTCTTTTTTTTTTTTTTTAAATTGAGGCAGAAAAATACCACAGCCTCTGAAACTCCACTGAGATTAATCGTAGGTTGTCTACAGGGGATTTGATGTTACTTTTTACATTATACGCCAAACTAAGGGTGGCAGGCATTACACCTCCATAAAACAATTCACTGATACATTGTAGTTTTCATTTTCGTTTTGTCTTCATTTTCATTAGGGGCATTTCAAAAAATGGTTGCAACCCGTGCAGGTTTTTTAGGGTTTTATAGAAGTCTTTTGCACAACGGCAAATGCAAGAGACTGCAAAACAGGAAGTTGCATCGCTTCCTACTGTCACCTGTTGTAGCTAACGTTACGCTGCGGATGTACTGCAGTCGTTTTGAATAAAATGTGATATTGCTGTTTCTTAAAGCATGTTAAAAATACATTGACATATGGGATTATAATTCAGTTTCCCAGGGAGATTTGAAATTGCTTTAAATGAGGAGATCAGATAAAAACTGACGGGTCGTGGATTGTGACATACGAGCACATCTGTCTTCACTACGAGAGTCGTTTGCCGCTCAACGGGGGGGATCGTTCACTCACTATCAGGTCGTGGACTTCGTTGACGTGCTTCCCACGGACGGGGATCCCATTGATCTCCAGGATCTCGTCGCCCTCACTGAGCAGGCCGCTGCGCTCCGCCGCGCCGCCCTTCACCACGCGGCTCACCACCACGCTGTCCACATCGTTGCGTACCGTCGCACCCTGAGCGTCGGTGCAAATACGGGGAACACACAAACAAAACGCGTTTCACGGGTGACCTTGCGCTGTAGGATTACATGCCAAATGCAAAAGAAACAGACAAAACAGCTGATAAAACAGCCCTGAGATGACGACAATAAAGGAGACCTTGGCAGAGATGGAGCCTTCTGGGATAAACATCTTATCTGTCAGGGCGGCTGCTCACAATAAGATGTCCACTGACGCTTATGCAGATTCAGCCGTCAGACGGTTACCTTCACATACTGTATATAGTGACAACAACTGAAAAAACATTTTCCATGGACTTCACCATTAGCGAGCTGGCTGCCATGCTTTCATGTCACGTTGCCACGATGTTTTACTTAACGTTTGACACGGCTGGTGATTGGATGCATCTATTTGGCATCTATCTGGATGCTGCGTGAGATTGGTGGGGTTTATTGTCGGCAGGAAGTCCTGATACATGATACATGTTATGGATACATTACGTAATCCTCATGTGGGTGGTGTCTAATATCATGGGAGACTAGGCAACCGAATCGGTTTTGAGACCAGCGCTTCCCTCCCCGTCTCCCTGCCCCGCAGACTCTTCCCTCTGCTGACTGAGAGGGGACAGAGCCATCGTCCCTGGATGCAATAACCCTAACCCAATGTTATTAAATCAGTGTGATCCTTTTCAACCTGTCGTACGCTCTCTGCCTCAGGAGAATAAACGTTCCCCGCCGGTTCTCCCTCTCCATGTTTGTTCATTCCCTCCGGCTCCGTGCTGCGCTGCAGCTGGCGGGCAAGCGGAGCACCGCACCCCAAACTCTAAAAGATAGGTCTAGGGTCTCAATGGCATTTTTAAGAAGAAAACATTTTTTATTAAAGAATATAAAGACCTGTCTCCGTAGAGACTGGACGTGTTTAAATTTCTCGTCTTTGCAGCCGAGTGCCACAGTTTGGATCGGATTCGCCATTTTTCCAAATGTTTTCTTTTTCTTCCTGAAAATAAATCATTTAACTAAATATTTGTAAAAACCCGATATTTGTTCTTTATTTGGATTCGGTTAATTTTTAATTAAATTTTTAATTAGGGTCCCTATTTATGTTGGAGACCCATATGAGCATCTATCCATCCATTTCTCAATCTACTTTTATTTAACCTATACTCTATACTCTATATCTATCCATTCTCACCAGTGGTGTGTCGTGGGTCTTCTCCAGCCGCACTAGTTTGACCGTCTCCCCCAGGTATTGGGTAATGCTGTCCACCTCCACCTCCTCCACTTGCACCGCCACACCGTCGTGGGCCTGCATCAGGGCCTGCCACATAAAACACACACGCACACGCACACACACACACCCACACACCCACACACACACACACACACACACACACACACACACACGTGTACGTACAGGAAACCACAAACACGTAATAGACAAGAACCAGAACAGACAGGGGTAACAGAAGAGGCAGAGTGAGGTAAATGGGAACAAGTAAACGTCCTGCGATTCGCCCTCTACCAGCTGCCAGGAGGAAGGGACGCCTCATTAACCTATTTTGACGGCTGCCATACGCTTTAAGGCACAACTTCTTTCTGCCCATTATGAATTGTGCCATGTGCCGGTTAACCAGAGGGCTGGGATGGTGACGGAGCTGATGGGAATTAACGAGAGACTGAGACTGTCCCTGATCCCTCTGGTTCCCGGACCTACACCTGCCGTCTAAACAGCTAGTGGCTCCTCACATCCCTGGTAATGATCCCAGTTGGAGAAGTCCCCCGCCAGAGTCACAAACGATACAGAGATTACTCCGACACTTCCATTTCATGTGATGAGCCCCCTGCCCCCGCAATTAATAATGTCCCGCTAAATCGGTTCCTGGATAAGGCAGCGGGTGTGGTTGGTGGGGGTGTGTGGGGTTATGCTAGGCTCGGCTAAACTCGGGCATGCGCCCAATCCATCTTAATCTGTTCTGCGTTTAGGAGTCGCGATCCGTCGCCATCAATCACGGAGATTCACCAGGGCCTCACACCTCGAGGAAATCACTTCCTCATTCTTCTGCCCCTCCTTATCCTAAATGGTAGAGAAGGAGGGGATTTCCTGAAACTCTCCCTCTTCTCCTAAAGAGGGACACACACACACACACACACACACACACACACACACACACACACACACACACACACACACACACACACACACACACACACACACACACACACACACACACACACACACACACACACACACACACACACACACACACACACACACACACTCCCCCATTGATTGACTGGTTTGATGTACACTTGTAGATATAAACGGAGGGATCTAATCCTTCCTCTCTCCCAATGTTTGTGTGTGTGTGTGTGTGTGTGTGTGTGTGTGTGTGTGTGTGTGTGTGTGTGTTGCGGGATCCGGGTTCCTGCCCTGCACCAAGGGTCCTTAGCGGATGCACGCGGCTAATTTGATTGAACCCTACTAATGGGTTAACAAGGATTGTTTGTTAGTTAGAGTTAATCAGTAATCTTATCCCAACAATGAGCGATGTTGGACTGGCAATTGCAATTGATGTAGGACTTGGCAAAGCAGAGGGCAGATTTGGAAGTGGTGGCGTGCGTGGCGTGCATGGTCCGGTGATTAAGATGCGGCTCCAGGTTATTACTTGCATCATATTATAAAAAAATGTTTTTTAACAATTGTTATACAGAGATGCCAAGTCTTAAATTCTAGCCATATATTTCCTCACTCGCACTTGCTTGGTGCCCATCACTGTTCGCGTGGTGAACGGAAGATCCTTTCCGCTAGGGGTGGACTGGTAATCTGGCATACCAGGCATTTTTACCGTGGGCGGACGCACCTTGGGGCCAATATATCTCTTTATAATAAAAAAATTGAAAATTGTCCAATGGCCAGCAAAAAAAGCAGGGACAGCGGCCCATTCGTTAATTTTCTCAACTGACACAGGGTTGGCCCAATCACATCTCTTACTAGGCCCCACGCCGACCCCCCTGTCTTCTGTTTCTCATGTCAGATGCCGTGGCTCAGAGCTCCGCAGCGAGATAGGAATGATCTTTTTTTTGTCTTTAGTGCACAAATATTAAAAATTTCTGTTTTACAATGGCATATTAACATAATGAAACCACATGTTACCAGGTAAGCGCCTTTTTCTCCATGCCAAGAGGAAAGTAACAAAAAATAACTCTCTTGTGAAAGATTTTGAATATCGCCCAAGCCTATTGACAATTAAGAAGAGGAAGCAGAATAATTTAATCAATCCTGTTTCGGAGCAGTGGGCAGCCGCTGGCATAACTCTCATAACTACGAAGCGATTCTGATTGGAGTGCTCTGCAAGTTTTCCAGCAATAGGAAATTGTCCAGCGTGCTAAAAGCCATGATAGATTAGACAGATAGACAGACAGACATACAGACAGACAGATAGATCGATTGATCCTTCCTGGAACTAATCCATTTCCTCAATGACGGAGCTAGCACAACCTGTAAGGACCAATTAGCAGTCCTGCTAGCAGCAGCAGCAGCCTGGGCAGCACGCCCTCAGGTCATTAATCAAAAGCGTCACCGCTGCTCCGAACGGAGCGAGCACGCTAGCTGTCAGAGGCCATCGGAGCGAACCCAGAGATAACTACGGAGCAGGCCATTAATTATTTTAGCTCTGACCACATTCGAGCAGAATCTCCCCCTTCTAAGTGCTTCTGACAATGATTTTGCTTAAACGTGACTTTTTATGATCATAGCCCATCCATTGTCCTACGGATGAGCCAGACCTATTTTTTATGATACAATACATATTTTTGACATAGGCACGTGTTCTCTTTTGTCTGTCCATTTCTCACGTGTGCATTTTTTACTTTTAAATGGATCCAGTGTTGAGAGAATAGCTTCAGCTGACTGTCTCGGCAAAGAACCTGGTCGTGATTGCCCCATTGTACCACGTATGGCAGCGTGGCATTCGGCTGAGGCTATTCTTTCAATACTGGATCAATTGGAAAGATTCTGATGCCAATCACTGAGGATGACACCAAGTGGTCGAAAAATAAAGTTTAGGTAAAAAAAAAAAAGTCAAACAGTGTTGACGATTACACGGGTCAGGGGGGCTTTGGGGTAAAGGGGGTCTGGAGGGTTTGGTTGCCATCTGACCTGAAGATGGGGCGTGGTCAGCAGTGCGTTGAGCTCCACACACTCCTTCTGGTGGGTGGCCTGGAGAATCCTCTGCACCTGGAGAGAGAGAGAGCACAAGAGAGACAGAAGTCATAAGGGAGTTAGGTCAAAGTGGTCAATGAGGTCCCATCCCGTCTCAATATCATTTTTCCTTTTGTATGTTTTTATTTCTCTAGCTCTTAAAGTATGTTTCATTCAATCTCCTTTGAAACACCCTTAATAACAGATATTTTTGAAACAATTATCTATATATAAATATAGTATATATATAGAGAGAGAGAGCGAGAGAATGATTGATGGACTAATAGGATTATGACTAATAGCTGCAAAAGGGCAGAGAAAAGCAACTTGATCCGCATTAGCACAAACCAGCTTGCAACGTATACATGTTATCTGTCTTCCTGCATTGTAGTGATGCAGGTCAACATTTGCTTTTCCACAGCAGGCCTCAGAAACAGCATCGATACTGGAATGAGCTGATGTTATGTGATTACAAGGTCAAACTGAACTTTTTAACATCCCTGTTCTGTTGGATTTTATTTTTTACTTGTTGTTGCAAAACCAACCAAACACACTCAAGGTCAGAATTTGGATTTTTCAGACTCCAAATAAACCTACAGGGGCACCACGGGGGGAACGCACGCTGTTTGCATGTCGGCATCAGCCGCCCTCTAATAAGTCACAGCGGGACTTTTCAGTCCAGACAGGGAAGCGCATGGCACTTGCTCGACTGTAAAGGGACTTGTTAAGCGCTGACTGCCTGAATCTCGGAAAAACAAAACAATAACACATTCCTGCCGAGCCACAGTTTGCCAGCCAGTGAGGTGTATTATCGTGACTCAAAACTTTTTGGTTGTTTTGTTTTGCACGTGAAGGCTTGATGTGCTGAGTTTATAAGTAACTTTGCAGCTGAAAGTGTAGACTCAACACAGGCCGCACCTGTCCAAACAAGAGCTCTTCAAAACAGTTCTCTCTTCCAACAGCCGCCTTTGGTTTTTCAGTCCAAGGTAGTTGAGTTGAATGTATTTTCTATGTTTCTAAGTCTTTATAAATTATATAGTGATTATTCATAATTACCATATATACATTTCACTAATTTCATCCTGTGCATAGAATCTCTCTCTCTCTGTCTCTCTCTCTCTCTCGCTCTCTCTCTCTCGCTCTCTCTCTCTCTCGCTCTCTCTCTGACGCACATCCTCCTGAACCGCCCCTGCCCTGCCCTGCCCTGCCCTGCCCTGCCACTCAAGCCTATGCTGCCGTTACTGTGCCCCCTCTGCGTGGCACCACCACGTGGGGGGTGGGGCGCTGACGGTGAGATTATCTTGCCGGGGAGCCAATCCCAAGCAGCACCACTGCAG
The DNA here is from genome assembly GCF_960531495.2 of Zeus faber. NCBI lineage: Eukaryota > Metazoa > Chordata > Actinopteri > Zeiformes > Zeidae > Zeus > Zeus faber. The sequence continues at coordinate 18,742,173 of NC_137189.1, forward strand.
CTCAAACTATTACAACTCCTTAAGTGCTCTGGGAGCCGTGCCCAGGTGGATGAATGATGAGTGTGTGTGTGACTTTCTGCACTGTAAAGGGGATGGTTCTGTAAACTTGTGTGTATGTTTATGTAGCTGCAAAAGATAATTGACCCGGATAATTGAGGTTGTGTCATCAGAAAACCCCAAGGGCTTGTCCGGAGCTTGTTATCAGGATACTAAGCTGACATGGAAGTATCAAGCCGTCAGCCTGAAATCAAATTTGCGCCGCCCTGGACCGTGCCACAAGAGCCTCATTGCATTATTCATAGAACACGTTACGTATCAGAAGCGACACTTATCCTTAAGGCCTTTACCAGAGGCCGATGTTGGAGAAAGCCAGTGAAAATAATGTACACCTCTTTTACCTAATTATGGAAATATGGGACAGAACCTGTGGGCACGGTCGGCAGGGGCAGTCATGTGCCGCAGAGTCACGACTTCCCTCTCACGTCAACGCTAACACTAGGACAGGATCTTTCTGCCCTTCAAATGCTTTATCTGTCCATCTTAAACATACGCTGCTCTCCACACCTTCCCAAATCTCTTCCTGCCTTGCCTAGATCCACACCTACAAATTACAATACTTATCGTGTCTGCTAGATAAGTTGCAGAAGCCCAGACAATAGGCAAAAATTACCCATAGGCAATTAATGACTAAACCTAAAAATTAAACTTACAATTTGGACTAATATTTACCACAATTACGACAAATTACTTAAACATTCAAAGAGCAAGCAAGTCTTTCGAAGCTATCTGCAAACGCGCTCCCAACAGAACCTGTCTCCTAATCGGAAGCTACTATGGAGCTGAATGTAAAATGATTGACTTAAAACGCTTAAGAAATCTGAAAGCAGCTCCCGGCATGCAATTATGGGGCAGTAACCTTATCCAGGAATACAGTTCCAACCTTCATCCAGAATACAGTTTTACTTAATTTCCATAACCCTAACCCTAACCCTAACCCTTACCATGCCTTAAACTGTCTCCTAACAGCTCCCCTGCATAAAGCTGAAAGCCCTTTTAAACCAACCAAGGCTCAACTTGGCTCTGACAGGCTGTGATTGGGCCACTAGGGCACCCATCATAAGGCAGTGTATATACACCTGTCATACTCCTCTGTTGCTATCAGCTCTCCGCTGTGGATGCAAGCCCTCTCTACGAAAGACAAAAAAAGAAGGAATTATGTCAGCTGCGGACCTGAAAACATGTGCAGGCTGCCGTGCGCACATGGCCCACAGGGATACATACTCACCCGTTGTGCATCCACTGTCTTGGCCATGTATTGTACATGCGGAAGCGGCACTCTTGTACCCGTTCTTCTACATCGACTGCACGAGTGTCACGAGTCGCCCCCGTACTGCCGAATGGCTTACGTGTGTCTTGGGTGAGGGCAAAGAGGAGTAAACAGCTCTCCTGTCCTCAAGCCTCGTTTGGAGGCCATGCACCTCCGCCTCTCTTGATGTCCCTCAGCATCCGTACCAGGTGGAAAAGGAGGAGGTGGCCACGCACCAAGAGTGGCGGGACTTCCAGGCAGCCCAGTGGGGCTCCAAGGAGGAGGAGGAGGAGGAGGAGGGGGGAAGGAGAAGAGCCAGGTCAGGAGGCACAAGGCGCTGCTCACAAACTGTCCCAGAGGCCTTTCCACCACGAGCTTCTGCACCTCCTGGAGAGAGCTGTGGCATAGCCGGGGATCCCGTGGGCAGACCCCGAATCCGCTGCCCGAGCTGGAGTTGGGCTACAAGGCTATAACCCTCTTGGAGGAATTCCTAGCAGCCCACCTGTGCCCCTCCCTCACTGCGGAAAAGCCTCAGCTACCAGCCAAGGCATGTAGGCTAACAGCTTCAGTGGCTGAAAAGTCACACAAGGCCGCGGGGCAGACTGCAGCACTGCTCAACAACGTATACCTACTGAAAGTCTACCAGGCCAGGCTCCTACGGGAGCTGGAGGAGAATGCCACCCCCGAGACTTACGTGGAAGTGCGTAAGGCCACCAACTTCTGCCTCCAGATGACCAAGGGCACAGCACAAAACGCAGGGCGTGTAATGGGGTTTTTCAGTGGTGACCCAGTGCCACCCATGGCTTAATCTGTCACAGATCTCTGAGAGGCAAAAAAACAGACTCCTGGATACCCAGTGAAAGTGTTGGGCCTTTTCAGGCCCATTGTGGACTCCATCACCCACAAATTTGAGCGGCAAAAGAAGGAGTTGGTTGTATTGAAAAATTGCATGCCCCGTCTGACTTGATCACCGCATTATGAGCCTTATAGTAGGAGTTATCGGGAACCAGATGGTCCCAAGTGCGTCACGGGCCCAGAGCGTATCGGCTCCGGCCTTGGAGACGTCCCAGCCTCTCTCTGCTGACGGGATAGGGGGGCTGGCACAGGAATCCTTTCTGCCATCCACAGCAGCTGCAGGCTTCGGTGGTGAGGGGCAGGAAGGCACGGAGAGGGGAGTTGTGCTGCAGGACAGTCTGCTTGACCTCGAGTTTTAGCACAAAAAACATTTTCTTCTGTAACAATTTCTGTGCCAGCTAAAACCGTGCGGTTAATGTAGGGCTGGACAATATATATGCATGGTTAAGCAGCTCCAACCAGAGTGTACTCTGTTTCCAGCTGCTGCAGAGCAGATTGCAGATCGCTCCTGAAAAAAATCCCGCCCGCGTTCTGACAGCCCGCTGGCAAATGCCCCGCGGCCCAGTGCAATCCGTGAGCTGGCGTTTAGGAATCTCTGTACTAAAGGACATTCCGTCGGTGATGGTCGGGTATATTTCCCAATTCAATCACATCAGTGGAATTACTGGACATTCTGGTCAAAGACGCACTTTCTCTTGTACACGCAGGGAAACACTGGAGGAGAAGGAGACACTCGGTGCGCTCATGAGTCTCTGCGTACGCGGACTATGCACAGCTACTGGATTATTTCTCTCTAATGCAGTTTCACTGTGCAACAAACTGGATGAACTTATATTGAACTTTATTGCTCATCACATGTGAATTGATTCACTAACGTAAGCCAATTTATATTTATAATTCATAATCAATTATTTATTTATAAAAAATATAAAGTCGAATGGCAATTTCAACATTCAAATAGTTTATTTTTTGAATATTTGAGTTCTTTACTAATTTCATTACTGCAGCAGGAAGCGCCCGCGCTCCTGCTGTACGATTGGCTGTTTATGTCACATGTTTGTTTCTCTGCTGTAATATTGCCTGTTTGTGTTGTGTCTTTGTAGGTAGAGGAAAACAGACTATCGAACTGTATCGAAAATTTATCTCACAAATGTATCATCGTTATCATGAAAAATTTTATCTTAAAAATGATCAAGATTGTTATTTTTTTTTTCTTTTTATAGCCCAGCCCTAGCTTAATGTAGACAAAAGACACGGTCTTTTTCCCCCACCCTCCCAAGTCCATGGTGTCAACAACATTTGAATTCAGCAAATTAACGAGTAGGTTTTGGCATTGACAGGGCTGGCACCTTTAAACAGTCAGTTCCATGTGGTTCAATAAAACAGGAGATTCCACCGACAAACTAAGCACGGGTCAAAAAGTTTGAAAGAAAAAAAAAATCCTGCCGCCAAATCTAGACAAGCACTGACTCAACAGACCTTTCAAGGTCTACATTTGACCGTACCTCCTGGCAGAGGCCCTGAGCCTGGGCCGTGAGGGGTGAGGTGGGCCCAGCGCGGCTCATCTGCTGGGACACGGCACTGTAGATGGTATAGGCGCTACGGAACTCCTCCCTGGATAGCAGCTGCAGAACCAGCTCCACGTCCTGCTGGCTCTGGGTGTCCAGCAGACGGTGCTGCGCACACCGGAGAGCGTGGAGCATCTCCTCCAGCTCTGAGGGACAAGCGAGGGAGAAAGAGGGAGAGAGGGAGAGGGAGAGAGAGGGGTGAATGTTGTCATGAAAATTATAATGAATGGCAAAGTAGGACAACTGTTTTTCTGCCCCACAATGTGTCTCATTTTATTCTCAGAAGCAGCACATTATTCTTAGAAAGTTGTTTGTGTTCAAATTCAATCTCCAAGTCCGAGTATGATTTGAGCAAAACTCGCTCTGCGATTATATTCATACTGAAACATCATGAATAACTGCACGTGGTCAAAGAGTTGGAGCACAAGCTGACATTACGCTCTTGCCACAGAATGCTCTTGTAGGTCATCAAAAAACACAAATTGACTGAAATACACTGTTAATCTGATGCCATAAATATTGGCTAAGGTCTCTTTAAAAAGATTTTTGACCTAGATGGGCCCTCTCATTTAGAATGAGGCAATAAATTACTAGTCCTTTCCTCTGTCTCCGAATACTGTCGTTTAGGAGCGATTACAGTAAAACAAACGCATCCATATATATCTCGACTGCAGATGCTCTAACCAATTATCAGGGTTTAGAACCTGGTGTCCTGGTTTCAGCTGCTGACAGTTTACAGATTAAGGATGCTACAGGTTCGATAGAGCCTTTGTGTGCGAGCAAGAACATGTTTGTCAGTATGCACACCTGGTTATTTAGCTGTGTGTGTTTTTGTATGTCACTATAACATTAACTATACTATACTATACAATACAATACCATTCATTCGTAATGGAGATTTTTTTTTTTTTTTTGCTGATGGACATTGATGGACAAAGAAAAAGCTGGAGGAGTAGTTAAAACCCTTCCTTGTTGTTCGTCCAGGACTCGTAACAAAAGCCTCCTGCCATCCTTCGCTGCTAACCTCTGCTCCGCCCCCTTTATGAGAGCCATTGTACTGCACCTTTGTTTTTCACACGACTGTTGTGAAAGCTCCCAGCTCTCTATTCTTCCTGGGAAGGACGGGGGTGGTAGGCGGGGGCTATTCCTTCCTCTCACCCTTATTTTGTTGTTCAGACTTGCCTTCCTCTTGTCGCCACCATGTCAGACCCCCACCCCCGACCCTCCACCACTCACCGGCCGAGGGGTCAGCGTCCACAGGCCTCTCCTTGCCCTCGAAGGTGGGGTTGTCGATGCCCACCTTGGGGTTCTGCGAGAGTTTCTTGAGCCGCAGCGAGGCATTGGGGTCCACCTCGTGGCGACCCGTCGCCTCCCGCCGCCTCCTCAGCTCCTCCTGGTAGTGCTGGATCCTTTCCATCTGGGCGCCGCAGCGCGAGGGCTTGCCTGCTGGGCACCCGATGCCCTCCTCTGTGGGGCAGTCCACTGCCCGCTCTCTGTAGGGCTTGGCCTGGTCAGAGCCGGAGCTCGAGTCCTCCTTCACATAGCCGTTCATGTGGGATGTGATCATCCCTGCTGCGGGAGCGCCCCACTCCACCTGCAGTGCCTCGCTGCTGCCACCACCGCAACAAAACAAACAACTGCCAAGACAGCGTTAAGATCCGCCGTGAGAGCTAAGAGTGGAGCCGTGGTGGAGACACCTCAGTTCAAGGGCCATGGCGCGGTTGGAGGGAGTCGCGGGTCAATCTTTTCTACTCCTTTCCAAGGTTTCAAGCCTTTCTGCAACAGAAAAGAAAGAAAGCAAAGATCAGGGATGGACTGGGACTAAAACGACGGGCCCGATATCTGCATAGACTGGATCCCGATCTGCACCCGAAATGCACATTAACAAACCAGCCCCAAATGCCACCAATCAGCTGTTGTCGTATAACAAAGCAGTACGATTTCCAGAACACTTGTTTTGTAAGAGGTTATGCAGAAATGCTCTATGCTCTGCTTAGTCTAGACATATAATGGTTATTTGAAGCCTGAAGCCTAACTTGAAATCCATTCCCTGTATTTGGTATTTACATTTAACCTTGTGGATTTATACTTCGGCTGTAGGAGCATCGAAAATAAATGAGTACATTTTTTGAGAGTACCCAGAAAACATGATACAGGGTATTGAGTTTTCACAAAAACAGGGCTGAGAGAGGTAGGTGCTCCCTCAAGCACAAAGGATCTATTGCAATGTAGTTACACAGTGCCCGGAAAGGTGCAGTTAGAGTGATATTCAACAGATATTCAACATGGTAAAAGGACAGTGCCCTAATAGATTTCAGAGTGTAGAAGGGACATATAGTATAATGGTTATTTTGCCCATTATTATTATTATTATTATTATTATTATTATTATTATTATTTTGCACTTAGTGTCCTATGATCCATCTAGGGTATGGACCACCAGAACATTGCCGATATTATCGAAGAGGACGGTTAATTTAGTGTATTTTGAGGCATCTGATACGGAAAGGGGGAAGGAGGACGTACCAATGGGTGTTTTATCAATGGGCTGGAGTGTACTATTAAATAGGCTATATATTAATTATATTGTGAGAGTCTCAACCCACAGGTATGGGTTTATGGAGGGAGACAGAGTCTTTCTGGCATTGGGTTGCCGACATGGCAAGAGTTTTTATCAAAGCGCGGAACAGAAAGGCTCACAGGCCAAAAGGATAAATAATAAACAATAATAGTAATCAGTCCGGGCACAGAAGGAATGACGCTTCACTCTGGCTCCTGGACAGCTGACGAGCCCTGTGCGGCGGCGATTCTGCAAGACAGACAAACATTAAGAAAACTCCTTGCCCGGCCGATTCGGGGCAGCTGTGTGGCCATGGGAAGGAAGCCACGGTGCCGCCTGCAACTTAACCATGGCCCTTGGCTCGCCACATATATTGGGTATCAGTCTTATGTTTCCATTGGAAAATCTCCCCGATTTCCAGATAGCCGAAGTGAACCCTTTTTCTATTAATTTTTAAAATTACTGTTACTGAGTGATTAATAGGTAAAATGATGGTACTTTTTTCAAAGGAACTCTAGCTTATATCCTCATTAGCCAAAAAAATATATAATAGTGTCATCAATTGGATCGTGAGGACAGTGATGGATGAGGATGGTGATAAAGGTGATATATCTTTAACCACAAAAATGGATGTACAGTACACCGTTTTGAAAGTGAAATCCTATGTAGTACGGGCAGCTGTCACACAAACTCAACATAATTACTTCAGCTACTGTTACGCCCCTCGGATCCAATTCAAAAAAATCTCTTCTAATCAAAACTGATTCATTTGGGGGATGATGCATGGTAGAACGGCAACTCATTACTAAATGTGCTTCCTCTTATATTTCTCTGTCCCCCCTGTCTTTGGATACAGTATAGAAGACACAAACATAAAAGGCCTTGGGTGTGTATGCTTACATAAAACTTAAATCTAGATAGAGGAGGTATGACGTTGACAAATGTATTTCTACTTTGCTTCAGTGAGTTCTCGATAGGACAGAGCCTCCTTCAACCGTGTAACCTGTCATCTTGTGTGCCACTAATCTGGCGGCTAACATGGCAAGCTCTCTGGCCTCAAGCTTTCACCTGCAATCCCTTAAGTTGAGTCTCTTCCAGCCCTCCGTCTGTGATCCACCTGTTCTCAAGCATTTATGGCCACTTCCTCATGATACATTGCATGCCAAAAACGGAAAACAAGTCTCTATCTGGCCCTAGAATGTTCCTTCTGCTATGGCTAATTGTGGTTATTGCATTGAAAGGTGATGCTTGACACCAAGGTAATAAAACATTAGTGTGCAATCTGCCATTGCTATGGATTACAATCTATTTCAGGGGTGCTGCTTGTATTAATCTGGATTAGTGAAATTGGTGCTATGACTATAAGGTGTTCGCTTCAGACATGATGGAGGTCCGTTATATTCTCATATGAATAATAATGCCTTCTACAATGAATGAATTCCCCACAATCGGTATGTGTAATGGACCAGCCCGTCACCCCGGTTGACTTTGAGGCGCAGGCTAAATAGTGCATCTGATCTAACCAACCTTCCACAACTTGGCAGCCCCAAAGCCAGTTACCGGTCCCGCCAGAACCCCGCCCCCTGCTCCCTGCCTCCCACGGCTGCTAATCATGTCTGGCAGGTTTAGCCTAACCCTCGCCCTGCCCCCGCCGCCTCGCTTCCGGTTCAAGCTCCCTGGTTCCCCTCCCCTGCAGCAGTGTTTAGCTCCGTTTAGAGTGGCGGTGCGCGGCCGGCAGACAGTGCAGACGGCCAGCGGGCCATCTGCTCCTCTGGGCTTAATTAGTGCCTGGGCTTCTGCTTCGGCTCAGTGGCAGCCATGGGGCTGGTGGAGGCACCGAGAGCTGGAGCCGATACCTGGCTGGAATGAAGATGGAGTGGAAGGTCCACCCATACAAACAAACACACAAACAAACACACAAACTAACTAAACATGTGGGGGATCAGATTGGGGATTTAAACATAAACCTGCTAATACTAATAGACCTTACAACAGTGTGTTGTTGACAGATTACACCATGGCCCTTCATTGGAACTTCTTTGGTTCTCCTTAAAAACATTTTTTTTATGTTTTTCCATCTTAAGTGTGTTCTTTAATTGTCAATTTTAACATGAAGCAAGTGAATCGTTTCTTTTTCACAACTTAAAGCAATTAGTTTGAGTGAAACCAATGCACATATCGGAGGGTCAAACTATACTTATGTGTAACATCTAACCTAACTGATTTAAAAGGATGGTTTCCCGATAGACAGAGCGAGAGAGTCCCCACTGGTCCATTGCAATTGCAAATATAATTGAAAGGATGTAGATTTAAAAAACAAACAAAAAAAAATAAATGTTTTTAAGGTCTTATCCAAATCATATTATCAGAGGATTGGTGCAACAGTGTTCCAGTCTCCACTGTTCCTCAGTGCTGGAGATAGGAGCAGCAGCACATTTACAAACTGAAGAAACCGCATCAGAATAAATAAAAACAAAACAATGACTTTGCGGTTACATGAAGAGTATGACGTTACATGTTAACATCGCAACGATAACAACAACGACGAATATTCATTGACTGGCCGTAATAATTCACCGCGTTAATTTAGCAGCGGCTTTCCAGCAGCCCAAGGACGCCTAACAGAGAATAAACATATATCCGAAAGTATCGAGCAATAATCAAGCTTTTGAAGGAAGCCACTCACCGCTTCTGACGGACTTTAACAGCAGTTATCATCCCCCCCCCCCTGTTGCGCTGGCTCCATTCAGCGCCGCGCCGCCCGCGCCATGACGTCGCTCGTCTTCCTCCCCCTTCGCGGCTCACGTGACCGCGCCCTCGCGCAGCCCCGCGCAGCCTCGGCAGGACCGGAAACGGCGGCCGCGCGCGCGCGTCTCGCGTCGTCTAGTCCCCATGGCAACTCCTCCTCCGCGCCACAGCGCCGCTCCTCCCCCCGGTGGCCAAGGCCGGAACTGCTTTTCGTCGGAAAACAATGGCTGGGATTTTTGTTATTTATTATTATTATTATTTTTTATAATTATAATGAATTACATTCTTTTCTTTTCTTTCTTTCTTTCTTTCTGCTCCACACTCCCTACACCCTCTTCCAGCGTCTGTTCATTACATTCTTTGGCTGGACATGACTCTGCTTTATGCAGGAGAGCTTCCACATCACCGTAAAACACGCACACACGCGCACACGCACGCACCTTAGACATCTAGTGATATCAAGTTCAAGTTCAAGTTCAAGAGATTATTTGTCACATACATACACATACGGCCGTACATGTATGCAGTGAAATGTCATGACACCCGGTGATTACGCACAATAATCTCTGTAAGCTCGAAAAATACGAACAATTCTCAAATGTGCGTAATCGCAATAGAATGCATTGAATTATTTTAGTAATGACACCCATATAGTAATGTCCATAGTCCGGATAATTTTGGAGACCAACCAGGTCATTTTGACCAGCTAACTAGACTCTACTGTCATTTTATGTTGAAGAAAATATTCAATTAATTTAAAAAAAAGAACAGTCTTATCAATAATGCTGCCTGAGAAATGTCTCATCCGATCCTGGAAGCTGCCGGTTTCCCTCTGCGTCTTCTATCAGTGTAATCCTCACATACACCTCAGCGCTAAACCTTTTCCACATCCGGACCCCGTCCTGTCAGCGACTGATCACACCCATCGCTTCCCGAAAAGATTCAAAGAGAAAGCTTGGTCTTTCGCACAATTTATTTGAATGGATCACAGTTACATGTTTTCACATCACATCTCTCCTTCCCTTCCCTCCATCACATCAGAACATTTCCAGTATCACCCCATCCTTAGCCCTGTATTAAAACAAAATGAAAAAAGAAATGTCCTTGACTCCTTGACATTAACTTGGTAATCGGGAAGATTATTTTGTTGGAAAAAAAAAATCACATATTTTATATTTATCACTTATTTGTTTAGCTTGCACACAATCGGAAACAGCCATTCAATGTATGTGTTATGTATGTGCTCCTCTAAATGATATGTTTCCATCGCTGGTGGCGGGGTCCACCTTTCTCAGGAAGAAGGCTTACCACTTTAAAGGCAGATAAATAGATATTAGAGCCTGCTTCACAAGGAACACCACAAGCGACAACACCAAACTGGAGAGGACATTCATTCGTAAGGAGAGTCGGATTCTGCAGGCAAAAAGCTGTGACGCGCTGTGTTCCGGGATGCATTCAGAATCATCAACTCATGCAACAAGTTTCAGTCCGACACTGTGACCGGAAGTGACGTCAAGTTTTTTTTAATTGGAACTGGGCTTGAAACTAAGTGAATAAGTCAGGCATTTCAAAATAATGACGTTATTAACATTAACATCGGTTAGATGTCACCATATTCACTATCAATAAATCTCTTTATATAAGTGAATTGTGTTTTTTTTTTTTGTGTTCGTACTTTGCAAACATTATATAGATGGTGTTTGAAGTTTTTATTCATGGAAATGTCCAGCTGAGCGAACTACTCACTGCTCTGAATAAAAACAGCTCCCCAATTTTCCCCGACATATTTTGTGATGCAAAACTCAGACATAGCTCATCCGCTGGCAACTAGTGGGAGGATCCGATTGTTGGATAGGAATATGGACTAGGTGTAAAGCAGGCTCAAAGTGATTGGTATTCTAAATAAATACTCAGGCTGAAGTTCTTATTTGGTATAACTACTTTTACTTATACACGGGTGACTATTTGTTTAAAGTAAAAGTACTTTTACTTGAGTCAAGTGTACAGAGGGACCACACACAGATGCACGCACACACACACACACACACACACACACACACACACACACACACACACACACTCCAAAAGGCACCGGAAACGGAGCGGAAACATGGAAACATTGTTGAAAGATGAAAAAAATCACTTATTTCCTTTGATTTAGATAATTTTATTTAAAAAAGGAAACCCAACAAGAACTCTTTTTTTACATAATGATCAAGGATTTTTATTATCTTTAGTCTCTTTCATCAGTTTCATATCATTACAGAAAATGTTATAGTACAGCGTTCTTTGATGTCTCCTCATTGCTTAATAATAATTTCCTTAGGAGTGCTGGTCACATATATCTGTACAACATGGTTCTTCTTGTTTGTTCTGGGTTTTTTTTTCTCTGTACATTTTTTGTGAAGTTGATTAAAAAGGCTGTCAGCACTTAAAGAAGCTGTTTTTTTTTTCTCTTTATCCTTCTTTTTTTTTTCTTTAAATGTCTTCAATAGTTGATCAAATAAAATATTATTTCCCCGGGTTGAGCTCGCCCTCTGGTTGGTTTGGGGGGTGGGGGTGGGGGGGTATATTGGGAGGTGTTTTTGGAAGTGTGTGTGTGTGTGTGTGTGTGTGTGTGTGTGTGTGCGTAGGGGGGTATGTTTTACACCTGGTCATCGTGAATTTAAGGAAGCTTCAGGGGGTCCGGGCGGACGAGATTCGGGGCGGGCTGGGTGTCCGCCCCCGCCCCCCATAGCCCCCACCCCCACCCCCCACCCCCGCCCAGGCATTTGGCACTGCGCACATAAACAAGACTCACGAGATAAACAACAAGCAAAGCTCTTTGTGAAGCCATTATGATGCATACTAATGATGAGAAAAAACAGAAGTGTCACCTTGACGGGCACTCAAAGGAGGGAGGGGCTCAGACGCGCCCCCCCCTTCCTCCTGGCCGAGCACCGTGGGAAATCTTCCTCTACGTTCTCATTTTTCCAAAAAAACTGATAATTCTTTTTCCACTAAAGATGAGAAAATAATAATTGTATCTTTTTTTTGTTGTTGTCCCCAGCAGGCACCTACAGCTGTCTATTAAAATGCTACTGCTATAGATAAGGTCTAGCATTGAACACACAAAGCAATTGCAATGAAAGGAACAAAGTCGCCTTAATATAATAATGATAATAAGAAGAATAATGATAATAATAAGAAGAATAATCATAATAATATATTACAGAATAAATCTCTTTTTATAATTAGATTTTTTTTCATTAAAAGTTATATTTTCTTTCTTTGAAATACTATAATCTTTTTAAATTAATTATTCTTTTTTTTTTCCATATGTACCTAGGTTTGTGATCAAGATGTTGACTATACCTCAACGTTATCCAAATCAATAAAAACTAGCTGTGCCGTTGCATATTACAGAATAGTCAATGATATGTGGACATGCACCGTGAACCACCCGTTCCGTCGTACGAAGCCAAACTCCTCCATCCCGCCGGTGACGCCATCATAGCCGGCCGATCACCATCACGTCCACCACCTCGCCCTTGTGCAGCTCCACGTATTGCTCGGTTTTGGGAGGTAGCATCAGGAGCCCGTTGGCACTGCGCATGCTCATCAGTCGGCTGCTCACCTGGTTCCCTGTGGAGGTGGGGGACACAGGAGGGACAAAAAGGGTGAAATGTTGCCGCTTCAGGTCGCGACACGCTTCATTTCAACTTCCGCTTGAGTTAAAGTGAAAGCTAAAGCCATAGTTCAAAGACTCAAGAAACTTTATGTCACACAGTCCAACTCCAAAGATTATACAAAGCAAGTTGAGTAATAAAAGTAACAATATCTAAATAATATCTAATATTAGAATCAGAATATAAAACATTAATGAAAAAATAAAAACAAAAATCTAAATAAAATAAAAACACAACAAAGCAAAAATATGGCAAAAAAAGCATACCATAGAGGTAAGAGTTAAGAGTTAAATTGCATTTATTTTTAAAATATATATTTGCAAAAGATTAAAGTGGGAGTAAAGTGAGAGCCTCGATTGGACGCGAGAAAATTTGCACAGCACCACGTCATAGCTTCCTGTCTGCGGAATCTGGCTAGCCATAGGAATTAATTGACTTTCGGTTTGTTCCTGTCGTTTTTTTGCATTTGGTGTAAAGCCTCCATTTTGTGTTTACCTGTGCTTTGTGCCCACGGCAGAGGCTCCTGGTGATGCCATGTCAGAATGCAGCGGTGGTATTCAGGGCGTGGGTCCAACTTCACATCACAGGACAACTGTTGGAACCCCCCCCCCCCCAAAAAAACCCCACGCCCACGCCCACGCACACACACACACACACACACACACACACACACACACACACACACACACACACACACACACACACACACACACACACACACACACACACACACACTTCAGAAGCACTGGTGGCGCAGCAACATGACACTGAAGTAAAAGTGAGTAAAATAATATGAATCCTTCTTTGTCCTCTTCAATGAAATGGTAGAAATGCATCAAGATATTTTAACCAATGCGACATTCTAATGACTTTAAACGACTTGAAGACCTTGTAAATGTTCTCCGCCGGCCAGCGAGCTTTTAGCTTAGCTTGTCACAGGTTTCCTCTGCCAAGGGCACATTCAAGCAACTATTCAAGCAAACAGCAAATTTTCATCCAGCAGATGTGGACGAGATAACATACTTATGAATGACTTTGTCAACAGTTGCCCTCCTGAACTTTTGGACAAAAAGCTGTAGAAACGGGAGGCTCAAAAGCTGCCACTCCCAAAAGGCTGAACCTCGTATCATTATTTAAAGGTAGACCAACCCTTCGTACCAACCAACGTTCGAAGGCTAACCTGAAATTGAGGTAGAGTTGTTGAAGACATTGAAATTTTGAACTTTTCTAGGCCTTGTTTTGCTTTTACCCTGGCTTTGATGATGGTAGGCCTGGGGTCCAGTATCCCCTGCATCTTCCTCAAAGCGGGGATGACGAAGAGGTTACAAGTAACAACAGCAGACACGGGATTACCTAGGACAAACGGTGGGGCAGAGATGGAGGGAGAGAGAGAGAGCGAGAAAGAGAGAGAACGACAGAGCCAGACCGATGGGAGAGAACAAGGGGTGAATAACCTCTCTTCGGTGCGACAAGAAACAGATTGGCTCTTTCTCTCAACTTCACACACTACCTGGGAGGGCAAAGATAAGTTTGCGAGCACCGTCCATGTCCAAGGTGGCGAAAGTTGTTGGGAGACTGAAAGAGAGAGTTTTGGAGTTTTTAGAAACCTTTATTTAGCGGTATTATTATGTGGTATCTACTGAATCCACTGGTACAAGCAGAAATAACTGGAAGACAATTCAATTAACAAAACTAGAAATAAAAAAACATATAAATAAATAAACAAAGGTGTCAACAAATAAATAAACAAATAAGATCATAAATAAACAAACAAACAAATACATTTAAGTTATAATGATATAGCAAATCATAATATTAATTAATAAAAACATTATAAGCCACATGAGAAAAAAGGTCCCAAAGGGGGATGAAAACACCCATTTATATCACCACACTAAGGAATGAACCAAACACAGTGCAAAAGGTCACATTTCCCTCTAAAACAGAGCAAATGATGTCCTTGTAGCACCACTGTTGTTTTAAATCCTGGACCTGAGAGAGAGCGACCCCTTATTTGTAAATTTTAAACCGGATGGTCATTTTCCTTCTCACCCTGGTTTCATGAAAACACGACCAAAATGGATCTGAGCGTGAAGATCCACGTCGAGCACCTGTTTTAGGTAGTCCTGGAGGAGAAGAAACACATAAGATTGAGCGTCACTGGAGCATGGCATCAATAACCAATAATAACCAATAATTATTTATGTTAATAGCTAAATGAGATTCTTCTATAGTTGTTTATTTTTTCCCCATGAAGAATTTGTTGAATGTTTTCTTTCATTTTGTTATTTTATTTTTCACATTTTTTATATTTCTTGTGTTTCTTATCAATTGTTTTCTTAAATGTCTCAAATAAAAAAAGACATCAATCAATGATCCAAACTAAGTGATATAGAACAAAAATGTTGTAATCTACTGCTATATCTTATAAGCGGCTGATTGTCTCTAAACCTTAGAGACAAAAAAGTACTTAAAAAAAATAAAAAGTATTTTTCACCTATCTTCATCATTCCTGCATAACAGAAAGGTTATTTAGGAGTATATTTATATTATAATCATTAATTATATTTGTCCTTCTGACCAATATTTTCACATGATTTTTGACTGAGGTCTGTCTGAGTGCTATTTTAGCTTTTGCAGAATGAGGTTTCCATGAGTCAAAGCCTCTCCTGCAGCTCCCACTGTCTTCCACCAGGCGTCAGTGCAGCGCAGCAAAAAGGGGCCTCGGTACCTTCTCTCCCATGGATACTCCTCCTGAGGTTATGATGACGTCAGCACGGCTGATCCCCTCGTTCAGAGCATTAAGGAGGTCATCAGGGCTGTGGGGCGGAAGCAGAAACACAGACGCACAAGTCAACATCCATTTTGCAGGAGAAGAGGAAGGGAATGGAGGAAAAGAAGGAAAAATAAGAGTGCTGGTCTGACAAAGAGGAGGAGGGAGAGCCACAGAAAGCCAGAGAAAGAGACAGAGACAATATACATACAGTATATATGAATAACCATATCACATAGCATTCCTTCTATATAAATCTAATGAAGTAAATTACTTAAAACTACTGTTGCAATTTCTGCGGTTACACCCAAAGTGTATTGTTAGCTACTGCGATTTGCCAGTAGGAATCGATGCAATTCCTCTTTCTAGTCTCTAACTGTAACATGGATGTAGCCAAAGAGCTGATTTGCGGAAGTGCAAAAGAGTCAATAAAACCCTGATAAGATCCATGATTTGCGACAATTTTCTATCGGTATAACATATAAATGCCTGACAATATTGTGAGTTTCCAGTTAAAAAAAAAGGAGATTTAACACTTTCTTTAAGGCTTTTAGACAGAGAGAAGCTGCAGCTGAGCAGTAAGCTTCTCAGTAGGAAAGCGTGTGCAAAGGTGTGCTATGAACAGTTATAAACATTTCAATAAGGCCTGGGTTGAAAGACAACAAATCCCTATTTGCTATTTCTCAACTTTAACAATAACCGTATATCATTAATGGGTCCAAATGTGCTTATAGCGCCCCCTATGAAAGTCTACATAAAAGTTGTACTTGTCTCCCACGATGCCCAGGTTGATGGTGGGGTAGCCGTGCTCCTGGATGGTGGCCAGCAGGGTGGAACGGTTGCTGTCCCGGATCTTCCCAGGGTGGAGGTCGTCCTCTGGGTTCAGCAGCTGTCACGGCACACAGGGCGGAGACCTGAAGCAACTGAGACTCTCCTCTTAAGGTTGGCCCACATGAAAAGATTTTTCAAATCTGAACAGATGTTGAAAATGTGTGAGACCCCACACATATGAAAATGTGAGAGACCCCACACATATAATGATACATTGAACAGATTTGTTCCTGTAGCGTGTGGAGAGCAACCATTTGGCAAAAACGGTACACTAACAGATTCCATTCACCAACAACCAGAGTCCTAATCTCGCGTAACCACACCTTCGCATCAAATCTTGTGCGGCTACTCTCAAAACTGGAAATCCCGCAAATCTCTCGCGATCCAACGTGACTTTAGAGTAAACGAACATGGCGGACGACGGACAGGAAGAACTAGCTATGGAAGTTTTTGCACTATTATTTACAGAAAATCCAAAAGGAAATAAGAAAATACAATGGATGAAGTGGTGGAGACGGTGTGAACATGAACTGTACATTTGATCATTTGCTGCCATGGCTGCTCTTGTGTTTAGAACTTTTTCCCTTTCAGTCAGTATGGCTCCTGATTGGCTATCGCTCTTTCCCACATGACAAACCACAGGCCACGCCCTTGGCCGTCCTCATCGTTCCCACTACAGGATATCAGATCGTAAATCTCCGAACCTCTTAACATACCTCAAACGACAGGAAAATCTGACAAGATAATCTTTAGAACCACAAAAAAGATCAGCTTTTTTTTTGATCTGCCCACCATCGTCAGAAGTGGGGATTCGGCCCAAAATCGGCTTGACTTTCTTGTAGTGTGTACCCCGCTTTAGCCCACCTAAAGCGGGGTAGGTAGTGTGTAGCCTACACTACCGGTTACTATAAGTTTTCTTGTTACCTGTTACTATAAGTTATCAGCAACTAAGACTGACTTGTAAAAGAACACGTTCAACATAAACACAATTGAGCGTATCACCTCGTTGCCTGTCGACATGACGGCCACCACAGGGAACTTCTGAACCTCCACCTCGGTGACGCCCACGGTAGCCAGCAGGCCGATCTCAGATGGCCCCATGTGGGTTCCTTTGGCCAGAACGCACTCCCCGCGCTTGATGTCGTGACCAATGGGCCTGGAGGACGCACCGAAGGGATGTAAAAGTAGAGAGAGAGAGAGAGAGAGAGAGAGAGAGAGAGAGCAAGAGAGAGGGGGGTTGGGGATCGAGAGAGAGGCAGAGGGTATCAAGACAGCGGGACACAAAGTACATTCTGATTACAAATGTTTCCAGGAACCTAATGGCCATCATCTTTTTCTTCTCGAGTTTCTGCCAGTCTAAAACAATTGAAATTCCAATTTTAATGTCTTATTAATAACATGTTCCAGTAGGCATTTGTAGACCTAATAAGACTTCATAAGTGGTGATGCGAGACTTGCAAGCAATCATTCATAGTGAACAAATCTTTCAAATGAGTCAGGAATCTTTATACTGAGTCACTTGTAAAGAGCCAAATCTCACCACACACACAAACACACACACACACACACACACACACACACACACACACACACACACACACACACACACACACACACACACACACACACACACACACACACACACACACACACACACACACACAGTCACTCGCATCCAGTTTAGGATAAATTGGCATTAAACATGTGGTATGACTGAAGCGCGCTTAAAGTTGAGATACTTTGCATGTTTCGTGTTGGTTTTTATGAGGCTCTTTTCTCAAGAACAAAAGAAGAATTTAAGAAAGGTTTTACGAGACACAAAAAAATGTACGTACACACATTACAAAGAGAACTTTGGCTCCGGAAGCAAAGTAATACATGGTAATACCGGGCTGAAAACATTATACTCACAAACAGTTTTCCTTGCTCAAGGGCTTAACAAAATGCAGGCAATTCTTCTTAACGTGTATTGGCTAGAAAGCTGGAAAGATTGTTTTTTGGGGCTGCAATGTATTAAGTCTTCCACATGTGTGTCTTCTTCCTGCATGACGAACCCTATACAAGAAATGATGTATCGCTCTGGTGGGAGCAGTGCTGGACTTTCTATGGGTAAAAACGTAAAAAACACGATGAAATTCGGCGCTCACCTGATGTCCTGTCCGGGACGAGCCTGTACGAGGATCCGAACCTCCAGCTCTTCTGTGCCCTGGGAAAGACAAAGACAAAACTGTGTGAGAGCCAATCGCAACGGGATGGAGATGAAGACACAGCCCTCCCGCTGGCCTGTCCCCGTAGGCCCCAGCGCCTCGGGGCTGCTCGGCTCCTCTCCCCTGGAAAGGTGGAAACTCTTGTGTATTTGATTCAGGCTTGGGCGGACTTCATTCCCAACTTAGTCAGGACAAAATGAAACTGGAAACGATAAATCTTTCAGTGATTTTCAGAGCCGTACAGCCTTATTTAACTTGGGACTAACTTTACTTTGCTCAGGGTTGAGGTGTTGAGTTCAACCAGACATTAGAGTGGCGCAGTATGGGAAAAAATATGCAATATGTGATAAATGGGTTGCATATACAGTATATGGGCTAATGTGCAGCCAGTCGCTCATTATCGCAAAAAATAAGGCGGGACAGGATGATTTGGACCCTGACGTGAAGCGGGGTCTTGTGTCATTCTAAAGGTGGTTATTTTATAATGACCGGCTGGCTGCACATTATTATTATTGCATAGCTACTCACTTAATAAAATAACATTTTGAGAGGGAATATTGATTTGAAATGATTTTATAACTAGTTCCTCTCGTTCTTCTAGTTTCTCAGTAAAATCTTATTAGCTGCCACTGAGAAAAATAGTCCCCAGCAACGTAGGACACTGCAACATCGTGGCAAACTATTCGCCCAATAAAAATATGACAAGCCCATTTACTCAGAGTGTGAATTATGCAATGAGAATCAGGGGGTCAACCTTTTTCTCCAGTGGGGGGTGGGGGATTGGTAACACAGTGGCTGAGAAAGTGTCCCCATTACTCACTGTTACACACTGCTACACACTGGGCTTTTTTGTTTCATTCAATGAGAAAATAAATCTATAATAAAAACACACTTTGTTGCTTTGTTTGGAAAAAAGATTGCTCTGATCTGAGCTGCGGAATGCGCCCTCCGCCGCGGAGTGCGATGCTCAGCATAATGGTATGGTCCACTTTAGGGGTGTCTGAAATCGTGTTACAAGATTCTTCCAGGCATGAATATGGTAAATATAGTATAATGTTTACGATTACAGGTAAGAAGGATGTATAAATGTTTGGAAATTGGCAATGTATCTTTTGCCAAATTGCAATTGCTCATTTTAGCCATTTTGACAAATATCCATTATTCAAAAGACGTATTTCCCCTCTTCGGCACAGACTCCCGCTGCAATAAACTATTTTTGGGTTTGGTGTTTAATGGAGGAAGAGTCTTACGTCCTCGGACTCGCGCAGCAGCTCCGTGTCCTCCACCTGGACCACGGCGTCGGCCCCGCACGGGATCGGAGCGCCCGTCGTCACCCTCATCACCTGGCCGGGCATCACTGTGTGGGTGGGCTGCACGCGCACACACGCACGCACGGGCACATGCACGCACACACACACACACACACACACACACACACACACACACACACACACACACACACACACACACACACACACACACACACACACACACACACACACACACAAAATAACAAGGCCGATAAGCATGTGGACAATTCTGCATCAGAATCATCATTCTACACGCTACAGGACGTGCTGAGTGACATCGACTGGGCCGTGTTTCGCACCCCTGATGAGGTCAGTGGGTTTACGGAAGTGGTGACGAACTTCATTGCTAAGCGAGTGGAAGATGTGACAAATCCATACGGGACGCACTGAACGCGTGCACCCCGGCCTACGCCGCGCTAGCTCTTGTCTGGGAACATGGACGATTATAAAGCGCCGTCTTACCAACTGAGAAGGGCTGTGAAAGAGGCAAAGCCAGTACAGGGAAGGAGCGGAGTCTCAGTTCCAGCTGTCTGACACCGGACACATGTGGCGGGGATTATGGACTATTATGGACTACAGAGGCAGAGCTTCCACCACGGTGAATGCTGACGCTTTCGCATTAGCTCCCTGGTTGGCACAACAGAACCGAGTTCCACCGGCGGAGGTGAGCGCACTGAGACAGGTGAACACCAGGAAAGCAGCCGGTCCGGACGGCATCCCCGGACATGTTCTGAAGACCTGTGCCGACCTGCTTCCCCAGATGTTCACCTTCACATTCAACCTCTCCCTGGCACAGGCCTTGGTGGTGCCCATATATTGGGGATAAATAAATATAAATTGTGGATGCGATACATTGAGATGCGTCGAGAATCGTTGACAGGTGAATCGTAATTGAATCGTGAGGCCAGTGAAGATTCACACCTCTATTTACCGGGTGTATTTACTTGGTCCTCACTTTGATACCAGTAAGAGTGTGTGTGTGTGAGTGTGTGTGTGTGTGTGTGTGTGTGTGTGTGTGTGTGTGTGTGTGTGTGTGCTGTGTGTGTGTGTGTGTGTATGTGTGTATGTGTGTGTGTGTGTGTGTGAGTGCGTGCGCGCGTGCGCGTATGTGTGTGTGTGTGTAGGTTTCTCTACCTGCTCTCCAGCTTGGGACTCTCCAATGATGAAGCGGTCGCCTGGGCCGTCAGCCGCTGAAAGGTGAGGCAGATTTAGGAACGTTACACGCACGTACGACAGAAAACGCTCATGTTTGTGTGCGCATGTGTCTCCTGCGCACGCGCGTGTGTGTGGATTTGTGTGTGTGGGAGAAGACTCTTTGTGTGTGTGTGTGTGTGTGTGTATGTGTGTGTGTAGGAATGTGTCATGACATTCGTCACTGAGTCATTTGATTTGGTGGGCAGCGGGCTCCGACCGAGTACGGAACAAACCGGCGTGAGAGAAAGAGCCAAGGAGACAGAGAGGAAGAGGGCGAGCAGCGGAGAGACGGAGCGACAGAGATGAAAATAGAGAGAGAGAGAGAGAGAGCGAGAGAGAGAGATAGAGGGAGAGAGCAAGAGAGAGAGATAGAGGGAGAGACAAGGGGGGGCCCTCACCTCTCACAGCGTATCCGTCCTTGACAGAAGCAGGGAAGGGCGGAAGGTTGTCTTTGGCATAAACGTCCTGAGCCAGGACTCGACCCATCCCATCTAGAGGGGGGAGAGAGAGCGCGAGAGAGGGAGAGGGGGGGGGGGGTGTGAGAGAGACTATGTCTGATTCAGACAAAGATGCAGGGAGACATATGTGCTGGAGGTGTGTGTGTGTGTTAGAGAATGTGTGACTCCTCACATCAGGATCTTCGCATGACTCACCATCTGACACACACACACACACACACACACACACACACACACACACACACACACACACACACACACACACACACACACACACACACACACACACACACACACACACACACACACACACACACACACACACACACACACACACATTTGTGACCGGAAGGGTCTCTATGCAAATTTCCACCTCCATTACTCCCACAAAAAGAACAACAACAACAAATTAACACATCTGGAAAGGAAGAATTTCTTCTCTTTGAAGAATTTGGTTCTGTGATGTAAATGAACGCGTGAGAACGGAGCGCACGTGCTCAAACACACAAACATGTCTGTGCACGTAGAACGAGACAGCTAAACACACACACTTACAGGTCTATAGAGCAATTAAGAAAAAACATAAAAAAACAAGATTAGTGGGATTATGTCACACTATATTTATATATACAGTATATATTAATATATACAGTATATATACAGTATATATATATATATATATATATATATATATATATATATATATATATATGTGTGTTAACGTTGCTAATAGGCCATTCTGAGGGCACTAAATGTGACAGAATGTCCTACTAATGCTGTTTTTATAAAATGGCAAATTAATTGGACATTAATAGGACATTTGGATTGTGAGGACACATTTAGCGTCCTCACAATAAGCACTCCCTATTAATGCTGTTTTTACACAATAGGACACTAATAGACATACACCCACCCAGACATGCAACACACACTTATTTCAATACCTTGACTTCAACACTGTACTTTTTTCGGTACAAATTTTCCAATATGGAGTTAAAGTTTGAATAATGATTCAAAATCAAAAGTTCTCAACCAAGTAAAAAACAAAAAACAAAAAAACAAAAACGTTTTTGCAAATGTACGAAACTACTACAATGATTTTTGGCTTGCTGATGGTGAAGAGATCAACTATGAATAACAGATAGTATCTATTCCATTTAGTCAGCACTATAAAAAAAGAGGGACCTTGTATGTCCTTCTTTTCCCTTCTTCGTTTCTTTTTCATCATAATGTTTCTGGTGTTTTTAATCAACTTTTTTTTCTCTGCCACCTCCATCCAGGCCGCCATTAAAACCTCTTGCCGACTTGCACTCCCATAATAAAAAAAGAATAGGATGACGGCAGCCGGAGTGCTACGGAGGCAAAGTGTGTCTGTGCTTAGCATGACATCACTTAAAACCATGTCCCTTAAACGGACACTTACATAACGGTCATTACAGCAGCGGGCGTGCTGACATCACCAGCTTTATTTATTTATTTTAGAAATCTGCTCTGAAAAAAGCTTATGTTCTTTTTCAACATGTTAATATCGGTCTCTGAGGTCCCCAAAAAATGTTTTTGCTGAAAATACCACTCAGATTATACATTTTAGTCATTCTAACATGCCTCTAAACCTTCCTGTTCCAGGACGCTCTGTTTCAGTGGGTTGGCGCCTCCCTCCTGAGGCCCCCAGTTCTGTGGGCCAATGGGGTTTGAGCACGAGTTCTCTGAGCCATTGGGATTTGAGCACGAGTTCTGTGAGCCAATGGAGGTTGAGCTTGACCGAGCGTTGTGTTTAGTCTGTTAACTTTCATTGATTTCACCTTATCAGTACGCCAAAACCTGTTTCTGCACACATTTGAGGCCCCAAATAGAAAACCCTGTAGAAAATCAAGAGTGCCCACACACACACACACTCGGTGCCTAGCTGTGAACGCACGCACGCACGCACACACACACACACACACACACACACACACACACACATTTACATCCACGCATACCCCTCCCCACCAGTAGGGGGGCCACTCCATCTGTTCCGTCTAAATATTTCATCTCTCCCTTGCCAGCTGTGCCCCGCACACCCAGCACCTCTCCAGCAACACGGTCACTTTACAGCCTCCGAAAAAGAAAGTGCAAGGGGTGGGGTGGGGAGATGGAGCTGTCGTAGATCTGTTACCCATGAACACCTTGAGGCGTCGGGTGTTTCCCATCCAGCCCTTCTGGCCCTCAGAGAAAGAATTATCCTTGTGTTTAAGTGTGTGTGTGTGTGTGTGTGTGTGTGTGTGTGTGTGTGTTCTCGTTGATGCCTCCCAGCCCTCCCCGAGGGTCTCGAAAACTGAAACCCTGCGGCCCCGCCCCAGGGGCCAGGAGCCTTAGCTTTGGCTAGCAGTAGTCAGTTTGTCAGTACAAATCCGTGGGAAGTCCTTTGCACTTTACGGCTGTTCACATCGGCCTGTGTTTCAGGGAAGTCTTTGTATATATGCTGGTAATGCTAGTTAAGCCAGCGAGCAAAGCTAACTCTGGGTTTTGACATAAGCCCGCTGCAGTGACTCGCGTGTGTTTGTGTGAGTGCGTTACATGAACACAGGCGGACAGTCACTGCTGATGCAGCGAGATGTCCAAGACGATTTAAACCCTGTCCTGTGGACTTCCTCCCAACAGCGCTGCTTTCTTCTGCAACGTCTGGCAACGTCTGGCAACGTCTGACAGGCTGTCCCCCCGCCCCCCACACACACACACACACACACAAAAAGCTGATGACCATGAAGGTAAGGGAAGGGACCACTTAAAGGGGAGGAGGGGGGTCTCACCTCTGTAGTTGATGATTTCGGTGCCCAGGACGGCAGTCATCTCCAGCACAGTGATGAAGGCCTTGTCCATAGAGGTGAGGGGGAAGGGGGACATGCGGTGTCTCCGGGCCACCTTGGTGATGTCCACTGCACTGTGACCTTTAGGGGGCGGACACAGAGCTAGTCACAAAAGTCACATGGGATGAATTTGATGATTTCAAGATAAAAATATCAGATGGATGGGGCCGGAGCTGAATAATCCAGTTCAGAGTCTGATACTTGAGGCAGGGATGCTCTGATGCCACGTAACTGCACAACTTAATTCAGGGTCCTACACTTGGCCTACTGTATAATGAGCACTGATACAGAGTACTGATACAGAGTACTGATACAGAGTACTGATATAGAGTACTGATATAGATTACTGATTTAGAGTACTGATACAGAGTACTGATACAGAGTACTGATATAGATTACTGATTTAGAGTACTGATACAGAGTACTGACACAGAGTACTGATACAGAGTACTGATATAGATTACTGATCTAGAGTACTGATAAAGAGTACTGATAAAGAGTACTGATATATAGTACTGATACAGAGTACTGATACAGAGTACTGACACAGAATACTGACACAGAGTACTGATAAAGAGTACTGATATAGAGTACTGATACAGAGTACTGATACAGAGTACTGACACAGAGTACTGACACAGAGTACTGATAAAGAGTACTGATACAGATACCGATCCAATACATAACTGTTTTTATACCTATACCAGTTCTCTGCCTCCATTTCACGTGGTCTACATGATCTTGCTAACACTAGCTAGTGGCTCCATCTTGTGACACTCTAGAGAAACTTCAATATAAGACTTCAGGAGAGGAACCCGGGCTAGCTAGCAGCCTCATAAGGTCCAGTTATCATTGCCCAAAAAGGCCCTTCAGAGTGATGCCAGTCTTGTTCCCCTGGCTGTTATCCCTTATGTGTAGTCTTCAGTCTATATGTACATACATAATGATGGACACGTTACCATCTAAAATTATTCTCTGTATCTTCAGTCTCTTTATCTACAACCTCTGAGATTGTCTGATGAGACACCTAGTGTCTGATTTTTTTTGTACTGGGGATATTCTTCTATGTTCTTTTTTTGGGGGTTTTTTTTAAACACATTTTTGCCGACCAGGCTTTTTCGACAGCAGCCCCAAGACTCTGGAATTGCCTTCCTGAAAATATCAGCTCAGCTAAATCTTATAAAAGTCTCAAAACCTATTTGCCCCTCTGGCATATGTGAGTAATGAATCTACACTTGTAGTATTACCTTTGTTATATACCCATTACCGATCTGACGTTACTTCAGATGTTCATCCAATACCAGCAGTGAAGCATTCCCAGTATCCAGTGACATATTATCACAAGTCCTACCAAAAAAACACCACCATAAACCACCCAAAGAGTGTGTGTGCTGAAATGTTCCTGTTTTGGTTGCAGTCGATGGTGGCTCTTGGTGGCAGGCCACGCCGGTCTGTTAATACCCTTCTAATATTTCCAAAGGTAAATGGAACAAAGCAAGGTGTAGCTAATGCGTAATCTCTCCCTCTCACCCCCATTCCTCTTTCTCTTTCCCCGTCTCTCACTCCCCTCCTCTGCCTCACAGAAAAGCAGAGGCGCTCTGCTTAGATTTTTTTTTTTCCCTTCCTCTTGACCCAATTTCTGCTTTTTTTTTTTTTTTTTTTACACACACACACACACACACACACAAACACACGCACACATGCACACGCTTCCCCGACATATTCTGATGGTTAACATGAAGCTTAACGTTCCCTTGGCAGAACATCACACGCGCAGACCTTCATAGTCACACACACACACACACACACACCCCGATTACACACACGCGCATGCACCCACACTTACACACACAATCCACCGCATAAGGCACACAGGTATAACACACTCACATTTATCCACGGATTGAGAAGAAGGTGCATAAGAAATAAACCTTGTCCGATGCAGACATTTTATGGGCAGACACACACACACACACACACACACACACACCCGGTAACAAAAGAGCGCTCGGCGCAAATAAGGTTCAGACTCACTTGATCTTAGGATATTTTCTTTGCTGCTGCATCGTGATTGCACCTGGAGACGATAGAGATAGAGAAAGAAAGAGAGAAAGGATAGAGTGATAATTTCAGACAACCCGGAGGGGCGGGGGGAGAGGGGGGGCTTTTGTTTAACATGCTTGAGAGATGAGAAGCAGTTTCGCCTGTTTTTCTTCCTTTTTTTTTTTCCCACAACAGCGCGTAAGAAGTACAGTGTCACTACACCGTGCACTTTGTCCTGCAGCCGGGAGGTGGATGCACCTCCCGTTAGCGTCATTAGTGCCCTGTCCCCCTCCCACAGGAGTCGTCAAAAGGTCAAAGGTGATGTTATTCATGTTGTTAAATGTTATAAACTCCATTTTCTTTTGGAAATAAATGTTTTAGGTCATGGACAAAGGCAACACCATACAAAGTGACATTCATATCGTAGTGTATAACAAGACTCACACACACGCACGCACGCACGCACACGCACACCACACACACACACACACACACTCACAACGACACCGCCTACCTACGGTGGCGTCGGTGGTGCTACGGTGTGACACTGAATGTGGTGACGAATGCGGCATGTGGGGTGTGGAGGCAGTGGCTGTTCAGGTGTGTGCAGATGTCCTGTGGAGGGGGTCGCTGGTGGTGGGTGGGGGTGGGGTGTGGGGCAGGGTCAGGTGGGGTGTGTGTGTGGGGGTATCTGATTATCCAATCCAATTGGAGCCTCTTCGAGGGGTAGTGGGTGGGGGCAGGACAGAGTAGAGTAGAGTAGGGAATCCATGGGGGAAGGTGGAGAAGTAGGGAACTATATCTCTTCCATGTATCTACTCCTCTAGGAAAGCGAACGGAGAGAATCGGCCGTCGTGGAGTCGGTCGACATTTTGAGCCTTTGCTGTTGAAATTCGGTGAAGGCTATCTTAACCGACCGCTCTCCTGACTCGGTGAAAAGGTCAGGGCATCAAATGGCCAAATTGATGGTTGACAGCCTCTCTATCCGTCTGCCTTTTCATCTGTTTCGATGAAGAACAGAACTTACGATGAAGAGATACAAGTGAAAAAACCACTCCACACACACACCTTTACAAAATGCGTTGCATTACGTTTACATTTCGGACCCTTGATTATGTTATGAAAGGTGTGTGTAGCATTTTTGTTTCATCAGTGCTCCTTTTACTACTCCTACTAATGTTGTTTTTAAGTAATTTTGAGACATTTTATAATATATATATATACAACGCGTTCCAAATTATTATGCAAATGATATTTTTCTCTGATGTTCCTAAATAGTCGATGCAAATGACAGTCAGTATAATTTTAAAGTCATCAACAGAATAACCTCCCAGAGCTGCTGTTTTGAAGGGAACTGCCTCCCACCCTCATAGATCTTTTGCTTGAGGATGCTCCAAAGGTTCTCAATAGGGTTGAGGTCAGGGGAGGATGAAGGCCACACCATGAGTTTCTCTCCTTTTATACCCATAGCAGCCAATGACACAGAGGTATTCTTTGCAGCATGAGATGGTGCATTGTCATGCATGAAGATGATTTTGCTACGAAAGGCACGGTTCTTCTTTTTGTACCATGGAAGAAAGTGTTCAGTCAGAAACTCCATATACTTTGCCAAGGTCATTTTCACACCTCCAGGGACCCTAAAGGGCCCTACCAGCTCTCTCCCCATGATTCAGGCCCAAAACATGACTCCGCCACCTCCTTGCTGACGTCACAGCCTTGTTGGGACATGGTGGCCCTCCACCAACCATCCACTACTCCATCCATCTGGACCATCCATGGTTGCACGGCACTCATTAGTAAACAAGACTGTTTGAAAATGAGTCTTCATGTGTTTCTGGGCCCACTGCAACCGTTTCTGCTTGTGAGCATTGGTTAGGGGTGGCCCAATAGTAGGTTTATGCACAACTGCAAGCCTCTGGAGGATCCTACACCTTGAGGGTCACGGGACTCCAGAGGCACCAGCAGCTTCAAATACCTGTTTGCTGCTTTGTAACGGCATTTTAGCAGCTGCTCTCTTAATCCAATGAATTCATCTGGCAGAAACCTTCCTCATTATGCTTTTATCTGCACAAACCCGTCTGTGCTCTGAATCAGCCAAAAATCTCTTCACAGTACGATGATCACGCTTAAGTTTTTGTGAAATATCTAATGTTTTCATACCTTGTCCAAGGCATTGCACTATTTGAAGCTTTTCAGCAGAGAGAACCTTTTTCTTTCCCATATGGCTTGAAACTTGTGGCCTGCTTAATAATGTCGAACGTCCATCTTAAGTAGTTTTCCTTTAATTGGGCTCACCTGGCAAACTAATTATCACAGGTGTCTGAGATTGATTTCGTGATCCAAAGAGCCCTGAGACACAATACCATCAATGAGTTTAATTGAAAAATTTTTTTTTTTATGTTTATGACACTTAAATCCAATTTGCATAATAATTTGGAACGCGGTGTACACTCATGTACAATGTATTTAGTCTACATAATCCCAATTAATCTTGTTTTTTGTTTGTGTGTACGGTGTGTGTGTGTGTGTGTGTGTGTGTGTGTGTGTGTGTGTGTGTGTATGTGTGTGTGTGTGTGTGTGTGTGTGTGTGTGTGTGCGCAACGAAAAGGGGTGGGGGGGTGGAGAAAACCCAAAATACCCTGTGAGGGCCTCTCTACTGACCCCCTCATCCCTCCAATCCCGGGTGACACCCAAACAGCCGCCAGGGGGTGAGTGGGGAGATGGGGGAGGGGTGTCGCAGGTGAGATGGCTGAGTGTGAGAGAGAGAGAGAGAGAGAGAGAGAGAGAGAGAGAGAGAGAGAGAGAGAGAGAGAGAGAGAGAGAGAGAGAGAGAGAGGGGATGGTAGGATGGGGGCTCGGCATGACGCGGTCCCCCAGCCCATAAAACAAAACAAAACAATACAAAACAAAACAAAACAAAACAACAAATCAAAACAAAACAAATCAAATCAAATCAAATCAAATCAAATCAAATCAAATCAAATCAAATCAAAACAAAACAAACAAACAAGAAGCATGGACCAGACGGACCGGAGGCTACTAAGCTACGGAGCCGAGAACACACGATGGAAAGAAGTGAGAAGAAAGAAGAGACGACAAGACAACCAAAAATGAAATCTTGACAAAACAACAACAACAACGACAAGAACAACAACAACATTAGGCTACTACAGCATCCCGATGGCGTCTACGTTAAATAGATAATCCAGCACACCAGACACGGCTAAACGAAAGCAGAGCGTGTTAGAAAGAGAGGGAGAGAGATAGAGATGAACGAATGGAGACAGAGAGGAGGAGGACAACAGACACACAGAAAAAGTCAAAGTGAAATGAGACAGAGAGGGAACAGGGCGAGCGACAGGACATGGAATGGAGGGAGAGAGAGAGAGAGCGAGAGAGAGGAGAGAGAGAGAGAGAGAGAGAGAGAGAGAGAGAGAGAGAGAGAGGGAGAGAGAGAGAGAGAGAGAGAGAGAGAGAGAGAGAGAGAAGAGTGAGTGGTGAGGTGTGAGGTGGACAGCTAAGGCGAGCAGGGCGAGCTCCACACACAAAGCCAGGCGTTTTGCGCGCGGATGCCAGCGCTCCTCGGAAGAAAGGAAAGAGAGAGAGAAAGAGTGAAGAAGAGGAGAAGGAGGGGGTGGGATAGTTACTCGAGAGCTGAAGGTCCTCCTGCGATCATCCTTAAGCCCCTCCAACCTACACTGGAGCTAGTGGAGATAAAGCAATGGAATCACAGGCATCAGTGCATCTGTCCCGGGCCGAACCCAGTACACACAACACACACACACAACACACAACACACAACACACACACACACACACACACACACACACACACACACACACACACACACACACACAAGACAGACAGACAGACAAAGAGACCTAAGCAGACATCCACTACAAAAGGCAACTCTAGCAGGAAGGAGAGGTGAATAGATAGATAGATAGATAGATAGATAGATAGATAGATAGATAGATAGATAGATAGATAGATAGATAGATAGATAGATAGATAGATAGATAGATAGATAGATAGATAGATCCACATTGCAGACATTGAAAGCAGAAATGAAGACTAACCATCGACGGCTACAGACATTTTTCACATGCCTCTTCTAAACAGGTTTTGCACACAAAAAAAACTTGTCACGTGACAAAAAGAAAAAACGCTATTACACCAGCGCCTAATTTTGCGATAAATCTTTAATAAACAATAATAAAAAATAAAAAAAAACAATCAACTAGTTTATCTGCTCCTGACATACATGTAGATTTACTTGCCTTTGCTTACGCCTGTGATTTTACAGTAACACTGCACTCAACAGGAAAATGGGGGGGGAAATACAATAAACACACAGTGACTAAACCAACACTAACACTGCACTGCTTTCTTGATTCAAAAAAACAAAAACAAAATGAACATGAAGAGGGTGACCCCAACACTCGGGCAGGTAAATAAATCGAAATAAATCAAAACAAAACAACATAATTGCAATTAATATAATCAGAAAAGCCGATGGAGGGTGACGCAGTCTGTGTAGTCGGTGGCAGAGAGCGGAGAGAAAGGGGGTGGGCAGAGAGAGAGAGAGAGAGAGAGAGAGAGAGTTGAGAGAGTTGAGAGAGAGTTGCAGAGCTGGTGGGTGGGGGTGGGGGTGGGGTGGCGGGGGTTGGAGGGGTGGAGTGTGGTGAGCAAAACAATCTCAGAGAGTTCGGGAGGAGAGCTCAGGCCAGGACGATCGGTAATCTCAACCCCTCCACGCACGCACGCACGCACGCACGCACACACGCACACACACGCGCGCGCCACTGTGAGGGAAAAACGAGTGAAAAGAGGAGGATGAAAGAAGAATATGTAACACAGA
The DNA here is from genome assembly GCF_960531495.2 of Zeus faber. Lineage (NCBI taxonomy): Eukaryota > Metazoa > Chordata > Actinopteri > Zeiformes > Zeidae > Zeus > Zeus faber. Next base: position 18,773,404 of record NC_137189.1, read on the forward strand.
CACACACAGTAAAAGTTCCAACATACACAAAAACACAAATATGCACGTGTAAATAATAGATCTGACGCATGTGAAATGGCATTCGCAAGAATCACATGACAGGCGTGTGTGTGTGTGTGTGTGTGACAGGTGATGACAGTGTGCATGTGTGTGTGCATGTCAGTTTGCGAGGGTTTTTAGCCTAACACCCTGACAGCAGAACCAGCCTAATCGTCCCGTCTTCTAGAAGATGCGGTTGTCGGGGATCTGGATCTGCATGTCGGGATGATAGATTGGCCAATCAGCAGCCGGCGAGGGAGCAGAGGGACGAGACACGGGGTAACCACGGCTGCAGAGCTCAGCAAAAAGAAAATCCCCCCAAAACAAACGCACGAACGAAACCATCAAAAAGTCGCCGTCAATAGAGATTACGAGAGAGCGAGAGAGAGAGAGAGAGCGAGAGAGAGAGAGAGAGAGATGGAGGGGGCTGAGGGAGAGTGCAAAACGCTGGAGTGTTAGCTGTCAGAGCGATAGAGGATGGGACAAAATGCTACTGTGGCAAGTCCTGCTTCCCCCCGGGGAGAGAGTAGAGGGAAGGGCCTGA
>NC_137189.1:18776486-18788986 GCF_960531495.2 Zeus faber
CAGATTACCACAGTAACTACGATCAAATTTTAATTCCTTGGGATGTTTTGTGGATTTCGAAGGGAAACGCAATTGATAGCAACAACATTATTATTCCAGTACACTTGAGTAGTTGAAAGCAGATATGACTCATGATGATGAATTGACCCGAGGTCATACTTTAATATGTATATGTACTTTATTATTTATGTTACATAAAAACAATGCTTCATACTGCAGCTGCATACTAATAACCTACAAGGGTAGTTCTTAACAGTGCAATACATGGTAGTAGTGTGATAATTCTGTAATAACATATAATCATTTTGTAATAACATAGTAATAATACATATAAACTCATTCATAGTTATTTATCCATCCTGTACAGTATATCCACCTATATTTATAATTTATACCCAGAGCCATACTAGAAGCCATACTGCAACTTAGCCCCAACTATTGTCTTTCTGATTCTTACTCCTATACAAGGTGTTTTGGAAGGGTTTTGAAGGCATATAGAATAGATAAAGATCAGTCGTTAGCCTGATCATAAATTTAAAAAACAGGAGCTTTTTCCGAGATTAACCGGATGCGTCGCCTCTTAACCTGAGCCACCCGCTCATTGTGTTCGAGAGGCTGAACGTCCTTTTACCATTTTCCCCTTGGCCTGCCCTTGTTCGTTATCAATTTCATTACCTCACAATAACAGGTAATCAATGGATTTCCGTATTGCGCTGGATAAGTGTCAGCAGTATTTTATGTCCTGGGGCTGAGGGCGCACCCCGCTCCTTTAGAGGGCAGAGTCGACGGGCCATGAGCGGAGTGACAGCTACCTTGGCCGCACCTTATATACATTAATTATCATACACAAGACGCCGGGAGATCCTTTTAAAGGGATTGAGGAAGAGGCCTGGACGATGAGCAAGATGCAGGCAATATCACCGCCGTCCTCCATTCCGACACATAATTCAAGCTTTTTTTTTTCGACTCCAGTGCCTAAGGGTGAAATATGTTTGAAGTCTAGGTTTTACAGTGTGTGTGTGTGTGTGTGGATGGGGAACAAGGCAAGCCATGTGTGCTGATATGCCGTGATAGAAAGAAACAGGGACTACAATAACACAGAAAACAGTAAAGCATTATGGGAGTGCAATCTATATGGATAAAGAGGCAGGTGTGGGCGGTAGCAAACAGGTTAACACAAGCAGTTTTTTGTTTTTTTTTGAGGGGAGGGGGGTTAAGTAAGCAAGCATGTCAGGCAGGTCAAAGGAGGGTGGGGGGGGGGCGGGGGGCAGCAGCAGGGTAACAGCTGCCATGACGGCGGCTCATGGCAACGCCAACCAGAATGCATGCAGGAGTACCTCGGCAATGCTTAGGGTGGACGAACAGGAAGGTAGTCGCGCCTGGTGCAGCGAGAGAGGGAGATAGATAGACAGAGAGAGGGATATAGCGAGAGAGGGTGAGGGGGAAAGGGAGGGAGGGAGGGAGGGAGAGATAGGAGGGAAGAGGAGAAGAGGGTTAAGCCAGGCTGAGCAGGAGGCAGACGGACACAGAGACAGACGGCCCGACAGACGGACAGACAGTAATCGGCAGTGTCTCTTTCTCTCTCCTCCGTCTGTTTTCGGGGAGAGAGGGGGAGGAAGCGGCCGCTCTCACTGTCTCTGTGGGACTGTCTGAGATACAGCGAAGGGCCATGACGTACACGACGAGACAGGACAGGACGCGACAGAACAGGACAGTACAGGGCAGGGCGGGACGGGACAGGACGGGACAGAACAGGACAGTACAGGGCAGGGCGGGACGGGACAGGACGGGACAGAACAGGACAGGACAGGGCAGGGTGGGACAGGACAGGACCGGGGCGACAGGAGGCTGGATGGAGGTTCAACACCAACTACTCCTCAACCCCGACCGGCCTTACAGACTTCACTGGAAACTTTGCACATTTGTATCCACAAATCCACAATCTGCAGTCAGTACAAAAAAAATCACTCCGTATACAAGACAAAGCTAATATATTGCCACAGCACTCTGACTTTGCAAAGTCGAGGAGTTATTTTTAAAAATGGCATTACATTTTAGTTACATTGAATGCAGGTTGTGGATTTGTCCCCCATTAATTGCATTGAATTCCTGATGGAGGGATGGAGCTGCACGTCCAGGATGGCTTCAAAGGCTGGACTGCTGGAAGTGAAACCTACCTACGTACTACATGAGGGGCGAGTATAAAACCAGGATGAACTACAAAAAAATCCTATTACTAAACTGTTACTTTGAAGTGATTTTGTTTTGACAGTATATACACTATATTTGTTGTCTGTCCATGTGTTAAGGATTACGGGGCACGTGTGGCATCCAATGCCTTAATTTCTTGGAAATTAATGGAAAAAACAGCATCGCTTTATAACAAAAGACAGAGAAAAAGTACTTTCCTCCTGAGCTGTCAAGGCTATCTGAGCATTCTGATTTTAACGTTGCTAAACTAGAGTCCCGTCCTCAGGGTTTTGCGCTTAACCTCAACCGGGACTGACGTCGTTTGAGATGCTGGGGCAGTTTGTGAAGAGCAAGTCAGAAGTGAGCGGAACTTACCCACACACCGGCCGTTTGAAGCTCACTTTTCCATTAAACGCAGAACATCTCACGCTCTTTAGGTATACTTTAGATGGTCAAAAAAATATTAATGTTTTTTCGCAATGTTCTTACATGGACCAAGCTTGGGGCTGAGCCAACTTCCAAATGATCTGAGTGAGTACCGATCTGTTGGGTCATAGGCGATCTCAAAAGTCAAAATTTGTTTACAGCAGAAGCACATGAACTGCAGGATATACTGGATATTAAGGCCCTACGACCAATAAGATCATCAACCACTTAGTGAATATCAGTCCAGCCGAATATCCTCCCCCCAGTTAAATTCCACACAGGCAGAATTCTACATGACATAAACCTGCAATTCCAAAGACAATAAAAAACCCACAGAGCAAAAATGATTACTATACTAGAGTAGAGTAGTGTATACAGTATAGACAAAAAGCACAACAGACTTCACTGTAAATTAAATAAGTCATATTAAGTAAGGTAGTATGTAAGATTATACAAGTTAAATATTTTCTGTTATGTTATTTTCTCGTTTAGTAAGCGCTGCAGTGCTTGGGAAGGGATAAATTAACTCTTATATTAGAAAAAATAAATAAAATGACTCTGCAAACTTCTCGGACCAAAGAGAGTTGACCTTCAGAGCCAAGCCAGGGCTCTCGGTCCCTTAAGGCTGGAAGCCCTGTAGCTCCCTCAGTAACAGGGTTGAGAACGACAGAGAGCGAGAGAGAGTGAGAAGGAGAGAAAGAGAGGGCTCTACACCAACCGGCGCTTTGGGAAGAAGTGCCGCATGCTGCAGTCAGCTAACCGCGACAGACCGGAGCAGACCGGACTGGATGGGGATTCATGGGAGGCTGCTCCCGCAATCCTTGTTCGTTCCCCATTAAGGATGAATGTCCGACCCGATGTGGCACTGCAACTCAGCTAATGTGACACCCCGAACCGCCGCTCCTCCCCCATCAGTCCATTTCACGTCAAGGCCTCTCGTCAGCACTGCAAACAGGCAGCAAATCTAAGGAGAGGAGAGGAGTCTAAGAGGAGTCCCCTCTTCTGCACTTTATTTCTTTATTTTGTGCTGTCTTGCACCTTTTCACATCCTCTACTCTCCACGCCACCCGACCTCCTGCCCCTCTCTCTCTACCCCCTGAAGGCAAACTTACAGACCCAGTGAGCATGAAGAATTCAAGACAAAGGACTCCATGACGCATGTCAAAACTCCTCGTACGCACTTAGGCCCAGGCCACCATGTTTGTGCGTATAGGTGGAAGGGACAGTAATTCAGGTATTAGAACCGAGCTCTGCAAGCATGGCCGCACTGTGTGAGGAGCTGAAGATGGAGAATACCAGTGCTGCTCAAGTATGACACATTTGTGCAAATGCATGACCGCGCACACACACACACATACACACACATATACTGTGTAAAAGCAATCATAATTGAGAGCCTTAAGCCATGTGTACTATTGGGAGCACAAGCCACAGACAATGGACTTCTGGCTTCTGGCTACGGTGCAACCTCCTTTCATCTTGTCACCTACCCGCCATACTGTATCTTTGGAACTCCGTCCCACCATCCCGGCTCACCGCAGGAACCTGAGGTTACCGTGCCATGAGAGCCAGCACCGTAACGATCCCTTCCTTGACATTAGGCTCGATGGAATAATCCTCCACGACGGTGTTCATATCAGCCTGCCTTTTCTGTGCCGCAAAGGAGAAAAGCTGTCCCTTTTTCCTGCTAACTAGGGAGGAGGTGTATCCTCCTCTCTCTCAAATATTTCTGGCAATCTCACCCTCACCCAAATCTTTCCTGCTCCTTATAATACAGGGAGTCAGCAGCTGGGCACAAGTGGTGTTAAGTGACTATAAAAGAACTGGCGCACAGTAGGTGTGCACTTATACCCCACACATTACACAACAATAACATTTTAGGAAGCCAATATACCGAATAACTAATCTACTGTAAGTGCTTTTGCTTCATTTGTCCTGAGGACATCCACATATATTTCTACTTGACAGGGCACAAAGGCAACAGTAAAATGGTTATATACAGTAAAGATAGGATAAAAATCCTATATTGACAACCACAAAAAGGAACCGGGAGCATCCACGGTGGTTACTAATGGAGTTTGGGCAACAGTCGCCAACGTTGCTAAAATCTGTATCTCTCCACCTGACATTTAGCAAGGGAGAGGCATTGGCGATAGCTGCAAACTTAATCTGCAGGTGTCCTTCTTGGTCTTTGGAGACAGTTCTTGGACCCAGAGTCTCTCCAAACAACATACTATATAAAAAGATTGGGGAAAGCCCTAATTTCATGAGAGAACTCATCTGTGTGCCAGACACAGGAGGGGGTCACAGATGTATTATCCTTCAGGTGCCATAGTGCCAGTTGGTCATAAGGTTTGCTGTGCAAGGAAAGGCGCTGGTTCTCTTGTAGTGCTCAGCCTGAGGTGCCCAAGCAAAAAGGTTCCATGGGAACCACATTCTGGGTGCTATTCCTCAGAGTTTAAACTACGTCGGATCTCCAATCCAAGGGTGACTGGATGACTAGCTGTCTGACTCGCTGCCATGGTTGCATTGGCTGTTTTAAATATGTCCCGTCTAGATGACTAAACAGATGTCTTATTGGCCAATCGACTCACTGACATGTTTGCTGACTGTCTAGCTGCCTGGTTTAAGACTTCTACAATCTGGCAAAACCAGGAGTAGCGGATGAACAATCCCATAAGCTAGCTGACTCTCAGGCCGACCGGCTGACTAGCTGCCTGACTTGTTAACAGGTGCGATGTCTCGGCGACGAAACGCGTGATTGACTTAATGCCTGACTCACGAACAACTCGTCTGATTGGCTGACGGACAGAGCAACAGGAGCGTGGGGGACCCATGACGCTGGCACGACAGGCTGTCTGTCTCTCTCTGTCGTCATCTTCCCTCTCCTCCTCCTCCAGCCGCCCATTCTGTCTTTCCATAACCGGCTTCATCTCCCGAAAACCAGAGAGCCACCATGCTCCGATGCTGCCTCACCACCACCTCTCTCCTGCAGCCCCTCCAGCGGCTCGATACCAGTCGATACCAACCCCCACACACACTCCTTATAAAACTCATGCACGGTCAGTCAGTATACCTTCCTAAAGCAAGCCATAATTTTCTTTCCTAAAGGTATTCACGCACACACGCACACACACAACGCACTCAGAATGTCACACACAGTAAACAACCACACTTGTAACTTGACAATGCGTCTCTTCGATACATGCATGCACATACAAACACACTCACATGCGTGGTGCAACAACCTCTGACATTTAAGATTATAACAACGTTCTCTGCAAAATGTGCACGGCAGCTCACACACACACACACACACACACACACACACACACACACACACACACACACACACACACACACACACACACACACACACACACACTTCATCGCAAAGATAGCCCCTAAACACTCTCTGAGGTACGCGGGAGGAAAGACAGTACTTACCATCGTCTGCCTGAAGTTGCAACAGAATGAGCTCCGTGACACATGCACACGAGAACTCGCGCACTCACTCATGCACGCACACACACACACACACACACACACTCAAACACACACACTCACACACACAGCGACACGGACACTCGGGAGTGAGTGAACAAGAGGGGATGGGCGAGCGCCAGAGTGAGGAGAGAGAGAAAGAGAGAGCGCAAGGAGGAGGAGACAGAACTATATCTGCACATACAGACGGTTCATCATACACGGTCGCCAAGGGCTGTGTGTGTGTGTGTGTGTGTGTGTGTGTGTGTGTATGTTAAGTGAGTGCTCGGTTCCTTTCTGCCGTGAGCGTGGTTAAATAAATAAATGAAAGAACAAAACAACACTGATGCGACGACATCTAGGCTGCCCCGTTGACAACCCCCCCCCCCATGTCCATTTCTTCCACGTCCGAGTGTTCGATTTTGGTAAAGCACCATCGCCAAAGTCTGTAATTTGCTTCCGACCTGAACTTTTTTCGACAAACGTCCGTTTTCCTTTGTGTGATGGGTTGTACTGCATAAAAGATGGTTAACATCTTTTCCTGCTGTACGGATGCATGTTGATACTACGGGGGCGGACAAATGACAAACAAAGATATAAACAGAGAGTGTGTGTGTGGATGGACTTCTACCTCCTCTTCTTCCTCTGTCTCTCCTTTCACATGTCCACCTCTTTTCCTTTAGTGTGCATCGTTCTTCACTCTTTATTTTTCAGTCTCTCTCGCGCCATCTCTCCCTCTCTCTGCCCCTCTCTCTGTCCCTCTCTCTCTCCCTCTATCTCATAAATTCCCCTCACCTCTAGCGGGTCCAGGGTAAGAGGAGTCATTTTTATGAGCGCTATTGCATGGGAAGAGGACTGGAGCACACAGTGTGCTTCTGCCTGGCTCCTCCTCCACACACACACACACACACACACACACACACACACACACACACACACACACACACACACACACACACACACACACACACACACACACAGGAACAAACACAATAAGTTAAAGACTCATGTACATCACAAAATGTATATAAACATAAATATAAACAGCCACACAAACACAAAGAGCGAGTGTACAGAAACCTCACGGCTCTCTGTCTCTCTTTCACACGTGCGCGCACACACACACACACACACACACACACACACACACACACACACACACACACACACACACACACACACACACACAGTCCTAATCAGAAGCACACAGGCATATGAGAGGTCCTATCCATCCTTTGCCCAGGAGAATAAACCTTTAACAAATGGTGACACTGGCGGTAAAACAGAGCTGGCTCTACCGTGTCCTCACCTGAGCACAGCCCCCACTTAGACACACACACTCACACACACACTGCAGTGTTCATAAATAAGCACATGCAGTATATATGAGTTGTTGAGTACAGCACGTTTCACTGCAGTGATTAATGTAACAGATCAATACTTTGATTTAGCTTTAATAATAATAAAAATAACAATAATAATAACAAAGAGTAAACTACCAACTCATAAAACATTTAAATTTATAACTATAGATCCGAGCGCCTTTCATGTATTTGGACACTTAAATAAACTATAGAGAGCCTATTCCCCATGAAATCATGAAAAGAATGACAGGAAGGTCATCCTCAGTGCATCTAAGGATCCACTGTGCTTAAATAGTGATACGGCATCCTCACCTCATATGTGCAAGCAGCGAAGAAATTTAATAAAAACAGAGTGTGTACACACACACACACACAAACACAAACACACACACACATGTGCGTAGGATGCAGTGACATTCAGAGTGTGCCAAGGGGAAATAGTCCAGAACCTGAAATAGTCAAGGCTCAGACCCAGTGAGCGCCAAAAACACACACAGAAACACCCACAAACAAATAGGCGCACACACACACATAAACATCCAGCGGATGTTCTTGGCAGTGCTCACTAACAGAGCCATATTCGGGGGGGCTTTGGGCTCGCTAACGAGCCACGGTGAACTGAGGTGGCTACAACCTCACGCACACACACTCTCACACATACACACACTATATATGACCCATACGCGTGCACACACACAAACACGCAGATGTAAACAAGTATCCAGTGGCCTCCCCCCATGGAACCATGCAGCAAACACACCCAAATGTAACAATATGTAATGCATTTTTATAAAGATATGCATGGGAATGTACAGTACGTGTGTATGTGTGTGTACTTATCGGCGGGGGCAGCAGCAGCTTCCAGCAGATTATCGATCCGCCTCACTAGCCTGAGTGGCGCTTCCACACGCAGCCAAGGTATAAATCATTCACCTCTTTCTGCCAGGTCAATTCCATTATGTCATTGATCCTCTCTCACTGCCCATTCTGATTTGGCTCATTTTGCCCTGCCAACGGGTAAGAGTACTGCCACCCCCCTTCCCATGTGTGTGAGAGTCAGACCTGTGCAGTGAATGTGTACATGGACCCCGAAGGCCAAAGAAGGAAAGCGCCGGGTCAAACACCTACACTAGTTTGGCGTCCTCTGTTGGGGAAAGAGGTGGAACAGAGGGAGGGGTGGATGGATGGATGGAGGGTGCTGATTTCCACAAGCCTCCTCCACCTTGGTTCCAAGGCCACAAGTCAAGTCATTAATCAGAAAGGATGCCGCAAGGCAGTCCGGGACAGGGATGAGCGGTTTGGGAGCTGGATTCCTCAAAGGGGAGAAAATAAATACATGAATGAATGTGAAACCGACTTCATCGAACTGAAACAGGCTGACTGGGTGAAGTCAGGTAAAACAAAATGTGTGATTGCTTATTGATCTCGACCTTACGTGAGAGAGAATTGAGTTTGGAGACGGCTCAGTCATGGATTGTGCAGGAGGCCATAGTTCCAAGGGTGTTTTTCTTTTTTAATCTTGCAGCCTTGTGGTTTGCACACTACATGACTGATTGGCGACAGGGGGTCACACATTACAAGATCTTTCACCAGGAGGAATCCCAGACGAGGCTGTCAGGTCTCCAAACTGCGTTTTGTCATGAAAACACACCCGAGAATTGACATTGGAAATGATGCGATACCATGCGCAGAACAGGATTATTTATTTTATATTTACTACATTCTTGATCACTGTAAAAAAAACTCATAAAAGTAGAATTTAAATAAGAAATATATTTAAACTAGCCTGGAGAAGAAAAGTAAAATAGGTATGTTGTGTGTTTCTGGCTGCATGCACTCCTGTCTCTTTGTCTTTCCTTCTCGACCCTTCCCCTTCCCCAGTCACCCTGTGTCTGCTCTCATTGGCTGTAGTTTGTTGCGTCGATCCCGACTTGATCCCGACTCCATCCTGAAACGACCAGATATTAAACACTCTAGATATCTCGTCTACGTCGGTGAACGCTCAGCGAGCACTCGGATTGCGTCGTGAGCAGTTCACCCCATGTGCTCGTCGCTCAAGGGAGCGGGCTATGATTCTCCTTTGATCTGGGGCTTTGCTTGGCGATCTCCAAAAATCCGTCGGCGAGCGGAAAATCAGCCCAGGATCACGTAGTCTGAACTCGGCGTAAGTTGTGAGGTGGGGCCCCTATGGATGCGGCGTGTTGTTCCAGCACATCCCCCAGATGCTCGATCAGATTGAGATCTGGGGAATTTAAAAGGCCAAGTCAACACCTTGAACTCTTAATCATGTTTCTCACACCATTGCTGAACATATTGTGCAGTGTGGCAGGGTGCATTATCCTGCTGAGAGAGGCCACTGCCATCAGGGAATACCGTTGGCATGAAAGGGTGTAATTGGTCTGCAACAATGTTAAGGTAGGTGGCACATGCCAAAGTAACCATATGGATGCCAGGACACAAGGTTTCCCAGAAGAACATTGCCCAGAGCCTCACACTGGCTCTGCCGGCTTGCCTTCTTTCCATAGTGCATCCTGGTGCCATCTCTTCCCCAGGTAAACAACGTACATGCACCTGGCCATCCATATGATGTAAAAGAAAATGTGATTCATCAGACTAGGCCACCTTCTTTCATTGCTCCATGGTCCAGTTCTGACGCTCACACACTGTAGGTGGTTTCGGCGGTGAACAGGGGTCAGCCTGGGCACTCTGACCGGCCTTTAACTTTTTCAGCAATTTGTGCTACAGTAGCTCTTCAGGATCAGACCAGACAGGAGAGCCTTCGCTTTCAACGCGCATCAATGAGCCCATGGGCCCCATAACTCTGTCGCCGGTCCACCAGTTGTCCTACCTTGGATCACTTTTGGTAGGCACTAGGTACTAGGTAGGTACTGCATACAGAGAACATCCCACAAGACCTGCTGTTTTGGGGATGCTCTGACCCAGTTGTCTAGCCATCACAATTTGGTCCTTGTTGAAGTCGCTCAGATCCTTACGCTTGCCCAATTTTCCTGCTTCCAACACATCAACTTAAAGAACTGACTGTTCACTTGCTGCCTGATGTATCCCATGCCTTAACAAGTGCCATTGCAATGAGATGATCACTATTATTCACTTCACCTATCATAGTTTTAATGTTGTGGCTGTATGTTCTGGAAACACGACAACCAACAAAACCAACAAATATCCATTCCTCCCAATGGGGGTTGGGTTACTACCCGCCGCCCACCCAACATGCTATGCGACCATTGTGTCCCAATTTGGCAAAATTTCAGAGACTTTCCAGCCTTAAATGCATACAGTATTAATGTTTTTGGTACTGTCTTGTCTTGTTGAATTGAAGGTTTATTCTATATACTTGCCCGATTACTGGAACCCAAGCAAGAGCACAGTATTTTGGTTCTTTATGTTCATGTTCAAGAAATAAAAGTACTGAAATATGTCCAGTTGTTTCTGTGATATGTCTTTATTACAGGAAGTGATGATGTCTGACTCTTAATTCATTGGTCGTAGTTCACTTTCAACAATTTGTTTTTTACATTTGATTGGGCTACGTCAATGCAAAATACAGTGGGCGTTTTTGTTTGTGTGTGTGTGTGTGTGTGTGTGTGTGTGTGTGTGTGTGTGTGTGTGTGTGTGTGTGTGTATGTGTGTGTGTGTGTGTGTGTGTGTGTGGTCGTGTGCATGTGACCAGTAGTAGTGGAATTCCAAGAGCAGAGAGAGGCTCAACATTCACAACATACACACACAAACACACAAAAACTTACACGTGCCTGCACATGCACACACACAGACACATACAAAAACACACACTGTATTTTGCATACACACACATACACAAATCCACACATGCGCACACACACACCTCAGCAGTCAAAGCCCCTTCTCCCATATGCTTCATTAATCCAAACTTACCATTACATAACTGTACCAAATGCTCAGAGGAGTGGAAGGTACAACTTAACCCTAAGTGTGTGTGTGTGTGTGTGTGTGTGTGTGTGTGTGTGTGTGTGTGTGTGTGTGTGTGTGTGTGTGTGTGTGTGTGTGTGTGTGTATGTGTGTCTGTGCCAATGGGAGGAAAACATATTGAGGAAGAATGACAGGAAGAGAATCTTGTTACATTAATGGTCATTGAACTCGGCTCATTTGTGTGTAGGAATAAGGAATAACCTGTGACAATGTGTGCATGCACCCTCTTGATGCACAATCACACCCGCCTACACACACACACACACACACACACACACACACACACACACACACACACACACACACACACACACACACACACACACACACACACACACAGACTTTTTCTCACCCACTTGATTAAGTACAGCATTTGATGAATGCAACATTAGCGCAAAGCTGTGATATATCACCTGCGTGTGTATACGTGTGTGTACAGTATATAAAGCATGTCTAAGTGTGTGTGTGTGTGTGTGTGCGTGTGTGTGTCTATTTGGCAAAGAGCCTTTTGCTGTTTGCGCCGGGCTCTGTGAGCTGTGGTGTCAGGGCCTTTCAGCACAGGAACAACAGCGGCTCTGGCGGTGACAAGATTAAGGCCTACTCCACCCAGAACCACAACCACAACCCTACTCACACACACCTACACACATGTACACACACCGACACGCACGCACGCACTCACATTTGCACACACACACGCACACACACACACACACACACACACGCACACACAAACACACACACACACAGACAGACTGGGCTCAGAAGCGCCAACACGGCCCCTCAGTGGTACATGAAATGCATCGCTGAACAGAGCCGTGCACCCTGGGACGGTGTTTACATCCAGACGGGGAAGGAGATTTCAAAGAACATATGGCGAGCTTGTTGCTGCTAGAGGCGGAAAAAGAAGGGAGCAACCGGGTCCCGATGAGGAGAAAAAAAGCTAAAGACTTAAAGTACTATACCTACACATGAAAGCCACGAACCGCCTTCTAATCTGCCACAGAACAAAGGGCACACATACACACATATACACACACACATACACACACATACAGTTAAACATGGAAA
>NC_137189.1:18793986-18801486 GCF_960531495.2 Zeus faber
TATATTTTTTATAATATCAATTTTTTTTTTTTTTATATATGTCAAATTTCATAAATGTATTACTTTATAGACACATAACAACAGTAGCAATTCAAATGAATACAAGTGAAAACTAAAATGATAATATTTTGAACAAAATACAGGCCATTCTGTGGATAATGGAACTTCTAATGGTAGTTAAATCGTGCTGTACGCCAGAATATTTCTTTAATGCTCCGTCCGATACCAGAAAGCTCAAGAGTGAGACCACAGGTCAAAATGTGATTTCTGCCCATTTCATTGTGATTATTTCTGATCGGATCACAAATATTAAGACGTATAACACACAGGAAAGCATTTCCTTTTGACCCCACGGAAACAAAGAAATATACCCGACATGAAATCAATTCCCTTCAAACTTGGAATCAGAAGCAACAAGAAGAGGATGGATTTTCTATTTGGCTGCCCACTGCAGAGCACGTCACAGCGCCTTCTGGTGGCCACACCATCACTAACCTGCCTCTCTGTCAGTGTGCCTGTGGGCTCCACGGTTATGCTAAACGCTCCTCGGCTCCTCACTGGCTTCAGGGACGACTGCTAATCTGCCAAATTATTTATCTTCCCGTGTAATTTTAAGCATGGAAAGGAGGGGGCAGAGGTATTATTAAAACGGCGACTCCCCTACATCGGGGTTTTTTTTTTAACGGTAGGGCGGTAGCGAGCAGTGAACCATCCAATTTGCATTCCACACATACATATTACAGGGGGAGGGGGCGGTGGGGGTCTGAACCCTGATTTGACCGGATTAGAGGGATGAAGTACACACACACACACACACACACACACACACACACACACACACACACACACACAGGAGGTATGCATAGTTAGCGTGCCTGACTGGAATAAAAGCCTACATTGAAAAAAGACCAACCTCTCTCTACAACTCCCTTTCGGTCATGTGACACGCTCTACTTGTTATTTTTATTTTATTTTTAAAGGTAAGGGTTTGTTTTGACTTTTTTCCCCCTGTTCCCATTCCATGTTTTGTCCTGCAGGGGAGGAACTGTCAGGAACACTAAACAGTCGAATCCCTGAAAACGGTGCCGGTGGTGGAAGAACATGGGGTGATGCTTTTCGAGAGAGAGAGAGAGAGAGAGAGAGAGAGAGAGAGAGAGAGAGAGAGAGAGAGAGAGAGAGAGAGAGAGGCAGATGGTCAGAAGAGAAGGGCACAAAAAGAGAGACACCAAAATATAAGGGCAATTCAAGAGGAAAGGTTGGGAAAGAAAGGGAGGTAGGTTTCTGCTACTTCCTGCGATAAACTTGGACGGGGGAAAGGGAAGAGGAGGAAGTGGAGCAATTGATTAGTGGAGAAATACTCAAAACGATCAGCAGAGACACGGGACATACTGTACATACATAACACTATAATGCATATCCATTTGATAAAGGCAGAGAGGACACACACACAAACACACACACACACACCCACACACACACACACACACACACACACACACACACACACACATACACACACACACACATTGATCTTCCAATTAAAGGTGAAGATGGCTTTTTGATGCACTGCTTCACCTATACAGTAAATGAAGCATCGGCTAAACCCGTCGAAAGTTGAGATGTACATCAGAATCTTTGGGTGTGCGTGGTTAAAGGGCATCAGAATCATGGTCAGAGAGACAGAAAGAAAGAGACAGATGTCTTTCTCTCACCAAATTGGACAAATCTCAACATTTGTGAGGCTTTCCAGGCCTTCCAATCGGCTTTGCATTTTGAACCCTAGTTTACTGACTCTGGCAGTCTGAAAACCTCCATGGCCACCTCAGTGCTTGATCTATCCTTCACAATATGAACCTTCGATAGTAGAAAATTGCATTACTCTGATGTATACTGTACAGATAAATATATTGTCATTGCAGCACTGTCCCCTTGACAGTCCACTTTATGCTTTTACTGTAACAGATTATCGGGGAAGCTGTCCAGTGACATGGGGGGTGGGCTGGGGGTGTGGGGGTTTAAAGCAATTTATGGTTATCTTACCTGGGAGCCTTTCTTGCTACCTGGTAGGTTGATGATAAGTGTCTTCCCTCGGATGCCGCATACGGGTCTGAAACACAAACGGTACAGCAATACAACAGCAATGTTTACGGGGGAAAAGTTTGGCATCCGTACAATTTTTTGCATGGGCAGATGAACACCTTCGGCTGTGTGGTTAAGTTCCTATGGATAATTGGTATTACTGTTTATCCATGGGATACCTCAAATATAGGTAAGGGAGATCTAATTCTTGAGGAGTTTGGGTTGAGGGTTGTGGCCTTTGAACGGGTGCCTGCGTTTGTCTGACCTGGACAGCATGCCTAACGGCGTGACATTGAGCGATCCCATCAGCATGGCCAGAGACATCCCTGGGGCCTCGCGTTCTATTACTTCTTTAGTGGCCTGTGGAGGGAAAGGGGGCAAAGGAGGGAAAAAGACATCAGGAGCGTAAGGAGCAGACCAGTCTCGCCAAGTTGGAATGGCAACAGTTGGATGGACTCGGTCAATCAAGCTCGGTCAATCAATGGACATTCTGGAGAAATGGCGTGACCATAGCTTTCTGAAGACGTGTGAGATGACGCATCAAGCTTTGTACGCCCAACACACACACACACACACACACACACACAGATCTTCCCTCTGATTCAACACCTCAACATCTCCTGATGCAAATGGGATATAAAGTTGCACGTACGGATCCGTCGGGGAACCGGATCAAACAATGGTCAATGAGACATGTTCTTGTTCTTGTTCTTGTTGTTAGGGTCTCACACATTGATATCTACCATTTTGTGAATGGTTTCAAGCCAGTCAGTCGACTTCGTGGACAAGTTGTGTGCAGTGCTGTACATGTGCCATCTTCTTCGTCTTTGCCTTCTTCTTATTCTTAACACCGTTTCCTTAGAGCAAGAAGTTACAACTCGACTGGGGCTTTTCTGTGGGGAGTTTGCATGTTCTCCCCATGTGGGTTTCCTCCGGGTTCCTCCCACTATAAAGACATGGGACAAGACTCCTACCGATGCCTCTGCCCCAGGCATTGGCTTGAGAACTGGAGTTGGTCGCCAATGGCTGCCCAAAACTCCTGGTTAGGATGGGTCAAATGCAGAGGACAAATTTGCACAAGGGGATCATTACATAGATTATTCTTTGTTTTAACAAGTGTCCCCTACGGGAAAACAAAGTAGGGTCCGGG
Organism: Zeus faber; assembly: GCF_960531495.2. NCBI lineage: Eukaryota > Metazoa > Chordata > Actinopteri > Zeiformes > Zeidae > Zeus > Zeus faber. Next base: position 18,797,216 of record NC_137189.1, read on the forward strand.
GTGAAGGAGAGAAGCACCTAGAGGGATTCTGTTCCGTTCCGTGGAAGGAAGCTTCACAAAGGTGCCGTGAGTTGTGTTTCCATCAGTTATTTGTTACTTTGCATTTGTTATGCAAGTATGTCACGCATATGCACGTATACATAAATGTCCGCTTTCGATATGACGCATTTCTCCACCAACGAAGTAAGTCCCCCAGCTCTCCTCCAGCTGTGCGCCGTGTGCCCTTGAGTTGAGTGACACTTCAGATAGCACCATTAGCGAGTGAGAGGACAAGAGGGAGGACTTCAAAGGAGAGGCTGCCGCCGATGAACATCGTGGGCCTGGGACTCTGGAGATATCAGGGAGGATGGAGCCAGAGAGCGAAAGAAGAAGGTGCTTCAGCTGAAACTGGAGGAAGACCAGTTCCCATCATTCAACAGTTTGCTTTGAATAACAGTAACATGGAGTCCGAGGTACATGTGAGTTAGTGTCGTCACAAGGTTGTCCATAGAGGGATAATAATAAGCTTACATTTCAGCAGCCGGCCAAGGGCGGTCGGGCTGGTCAACCAAAAATGATTGTGAAATGATTTCAAATGGAGGGAAGCCATCTAACTGCAGCCCACCAAACCTGTAAATAATACAGCACTTCGATATAAAAGAAAGAAGGTGAGGCCAGGAACCAGAACCGGCAGGAAGCAAAACAGAGAGAGATTAGAGTGAAAGTTCATAAGACGAGAGGAAAGGGGTAGAGAGAGAGAGAGAGAAAGAGAAAGAAATGGAGATGGCAGAGGAGTGACAGAAAATGAAAAATAAATAAACTCTCTATCCCGCCGGCCCCACAGAAATGAATAGTAATTTTCCAAGGGGTAAATATTCTTCTTTATGTAAGTACGTGCGATCAAAATATTTTTTCAAGGTATTGTGGCAGTCGAAAATAGAGGTGAAGAGGTGTTTCTGTATGTTTTTGTATACAACGCACGCACGCACACATACACACACACACACACAAATACACTCGTCTCAGTCAGATAGCAGGTGTTATCAGCGACTACAGTGTGTACATGTCTGCTCCCTTCCAGGAAGGTGGCTGTCTACCAAGATTGATGAGGCCCATTGATAGTAGTGAGAAACCAGTCTGTTCGGTGTGTGTGCGTGTGTGTGTGTGTGTGTGTGTGTGTGTGTGTGTGTAGGTGAGTGACACAGAACGAGTAGCAGGAATATAGCGGTGTAATTCCGTGAGAAGCGGTAAACAATCCGTTACGGTTGTTGGGCCGTTGAGGAAAAAAAACAAAAACCTGCAGCATGCGACGAGGAAAGAGAAAGCAAAGGAGAGATAGAGAAACAGTCAGAGACAGAGAGGGAGAGATAAAGAGAGAGAGAAACATAGATCTGTAGCTACGTATGTCGGTAGTGTATAGAATTTAGCTGTAACATACTGTACAAAGGAGTCATATAATAGTAATATAATAATAATAATATGAATGGCTGATAACCTGTGTGTATGTGTGTGTGTGTGTTTTTACATTCATACTGTAACTGTCAAAAAGGGAAGAAAAAATGAAGAAAAAACACCTTACATGACACATACAGTCCTATACAGTTCTGTGCTTATGTTCCGTTGTCCCGGTTACGCCATAAGTCAGTTTGTCCCTACAAGCTTATGGACAGACATTTTCAGGACTTTTTTCTAGCGACAGGCATGAAGAACGGGATATGTTGGCTTCATTTATGTTTTATTCATTTTACAAGACAAATAAGAACCAATACAATCTAAGCATGAAATAGAAATAGAAACACCTATTTTGTACAGCTGTACACATTTTGTACACATTCCAGTAGAACCAGCCGCTAATCCACCATACCCCCTCGGCCCAGACCCCCTTAAACATAATCCCAGGGGGAAAAAAAAGAAAAAAAGAGAAACCAAAAATTCCGCTAAATAAATCAATACAGCTCCAACTTCTTCCTTCTTCTTTATTTCCCAGGCGGCCACGGCGGCTCTAATTGCAGCGCACGTGTTAATCAGCGTTGGAACAGATGACCGTCATCATCATGAATGGACAGTTTGGGTGGGAGGGTGGAGGGTTGGAGGGGCCTTCCGATCGAATCTCAGGCCAGACCGGCGATTTTACCAGGTTGCTATTTGGATCCAATGGTAATGGAAGATTTAGGCAATAAAAAAGGAAAATAAAACAAAACCGAGCTCGCTCACCTCTGGCGTGACATCTCGCGGCGCGAAACCGGTGCCTCCGGTGGTCAGGATGAGGTTCAGCTCCTTCTCGTCGCACCAGTCCACCAGGGTCTCCTGCGGACAGATCAGACCATATAGATAAAATAGATAGAACGATAGAACGATAGATAGATAGATAGCTGGATAGCTGGATAGATAGATAGATAGATAGATAGATAGATAGATAGATAGATAGATAGATAGATAGATAGATAGATAGATAGATAGATAGATAGATAGATAGATAGATAGATCTGCTTACCTTGATCTCGTCGATTTCATCTGGTACGATCTTATACGCCACAATCATGCCCCCCAGCCTGAAACAGAGAGAGAGCATGATTATGATTATTTTGATATGGTGAAGTCTTGCCCTAAAACAACAGTCAGGTGTGTACAAATGAACAGTGAAGGAGGTTTTCCTCGCTGTAATCATTCCTCCTGTGCAGGCTATTTGTTTAAAATGACACTGCCCAAATGCTTCGTTGTACAATTTTGGAGTTATTCAATAAATATTTCAATAATTTGAACACTCAGTGTACACAAATACACAAAGTGTATTTGTGTAAAAATGATTTGGATCAATCATTAAACTCTCATTCATGGAACACGGTGAATGTCCCTCTGATCAAACGACTCCGCTGTAGCTCTGGGGAAAAAAAAAACAAGCTCTCCCATTGTCCTGGACATATTTTGGGATGCGAAACGCAGACGCAGTTCATAGGATCCGTCGAATACTGTCATGCATTGGAGGTGAAGCGGGCTAAAGTGTGGGATGAGCTGTTCATAGTATTAGGTAGGAAGTAGTGGAATACACATTTTCTCAAAGCTAGCTGAACAACCTTATATCATCCGAGTCAATTTATCTCAAAGGGAAATAAATTATCAAAACTTTTCCTCCTTGCTAAAATGTGATTTTTGCAGTGTTGCAGTGTAAAAACTGCCCCTTTCAAGCCGTGCCGGGGAACACAGGGAGGTGGGAAAAAGCAGATGATAGAGAGATGGCAAGCGACAGGAAGCGAGAGAGAGCGCGAGAGAGAGAGAGCGAGAGAGAGAGAGAGAGAGAGAGAGAGAGAGAGAGAGAGAGAGAGAGGGAGAGAGACAAACAGAAGAGGTGCAGAAGAGTAAAAGTCGAGTGGCGAGGGAGAGAGAAGGAGAGAGAGAATGCCCTTGAACGTCTCCTCCTGAAAAGGCTTTCAACAGGGTGGCCCGTTGGGGAGGGAGCGAGAGAGGGAGAGAGGGAGAGAGAGAGAGCGAGAGAGAGAGAGGGAGAGAGAGAGAGAGAGAGAGAGAGAGAGAGAGAGAGAGAGAGAGAGAGAGAGAGAGAGAGAGAGAGAGAGAGAGATAGAGGGAGAGAGAGAGAGAGAGAGAGAGAGAGAGCGCGAGACGCCACAAGGACAGATCTTCCTACCAACCGTGAACTCCGACGCCCTCTTATGGCCAGACTAGCTATTACACCTGGGAAAAAAAAGCAAAAAAAGAAGCAACCCCCCCCCCACCAAAAAAAAAAAAAAACACAGAAATAAATAAAGAAGCAACCAACCCCAGGCTCAAGGTGAAGGCTCTATTCAGACACCTCTTATGTAACCCTCTCTCTTTTTTTTTCTCCTAAGGAGCGCTATTTTTGGGAGACTGCATCATGTTTCCCCCTTCTGCGTCAGCGGCTTACTACCACGATGGGCTCCCTGCAATGATACAGAGGAGGAATTCCACGCTAGGCTATTATCTTGACAGGGGTGGGGCGGCAGGTATTTTATATTTCATGTACAGTCTAATTTCAGCATAAACCGATCAAAAAAAAATAATAGTCATAATACATTTGGCTTGTCACCAATAGGATGGACACCTAGAGGACGCACCAAGCACCAAAGTTGACCGTGAAAATGTGATGTGAAAAGCTCTGGGTCATAACTGGTCGTTTAAAAGCTGGACACTTTACATACAAAATACACTGAAAATGTTACGCACCAAACAACACACACACACACATTGATTCACACACACACACACACACACACACACACACACACACACACACACACACACACACACACACACAC
>NC_137189.1:18803986-18828986 GCF_960531495.2 Zeus faber
ACATTTTGTATTTCAGTGAGTTAAGGGACCAGGCCCTTTTTTTTTACTTGTTGCACTTATAGCCACAGCTAAAGAACAAGGCAGAATACACCTTGACACCTAATATTTTACTCTCATCTCATTTTCTACATACAAATGAGAAACCTGAAAATGAAATTAAAGGAATCCCTGGTTTTAAAACACCGGGACCAGAGCTCCGTCAAGATATAGCGCATTGATTTCAACATTACACTGGCCCTCCCATGAACCACGCTTCTCAGATGGCTTACCGTGCAGCGCTGTACATACTTTCCTTAGTAATCTTCCCCCATCTGTCCGTAGGGATTTGACCTTGAGAAGCAGAGGACACAGCATGGGACTGTCAGCGCGCTAGCGTGGCTCGCTTTGTATCATGCTATGCTCCAATCAGGCATGACCCTTAACAGACCTTGTTTTTCCCCAATTTGATGATTTTTATATCATTCCACAAACATGTTTATGTTTTTTTTTCAATCAGAAACATCACTCCATATATATATTTTGGTTTTTTTTCATCATTATTGTTACGCATCACTTTGTCTCCCTTCCAGTTTCCAGAACAATTCGAACCAAGTCTCAAAAAAGAGCCGAACATTTTGTCACTACTTCACATACCTGGACATGAATGGCTATCTCACAGTGTGACAGCTTACCCAGTCCAATATCCTGCCTCATGTCTCCCTGAGCAAGAATTAAAACCCAAGCTAGGCAGCGTCTAGGGGCAGGTATATGCAAATGACGGCTTAAAGGTGATTGGCTGCAATCCAGAATCAACATCACACCTGGGACAAAATCTGATCCCCTTGTTTGAAATGATAAATGACGTGCCAGAATGATTTCACATTCTTCCCAACACTTTTGAGACCCTTCAGACAGAATGACTCAAATGAGCATTTCAAAAAACTTGAACTGGTAACATTCGAGGTACAAATATTATTTTATTCACTTGTTGCACAAAGTGACCATGATAGAGCCACGGGGGCTCCCAAAAGTGCCATTTATTGGCCGGTATTAAGTTGATTTAGGTGTAACGGACACAGCCAGGACTGCCTTTCCTGGACTCTCTTCCCCAGAGACTCACCAGCAGGCGGTGAGAAACCCTCGCTGAGGTCACAGGATCTGTAACACTTTTCTGCATTCCTAAACAGTAAAGATGCCAATTGGGACGGAACAAAGTCAGACAGGATGACCATTACGGCTCTGTTTTGTTGCTTCGGCCGAGACTGAGCCAACAAGCCCCCTGTTTCCCTCTCTCTCCATACGTTACCCGCATTCTTTTGTTTGGTCCAAGCCCCCATGGAGAACCATTGTCTTCTAGGCCAGCCCATAAAATAGAAGACTTACCTGAATGATTTTCATCTCCATTTACTCCTTGGTGTCTACAAAGTCTGAGTAAGATCATTTCTGCAGATGTTTCTATGAAAAATGATCCAACTCTCATCACTGTACGATGTAAATTGGAAAAAGTTACTAATACTTATTAAATGTAGTAACTTTCATGTTGCCAGGTTTCCATGTAGCGGCAAACATGTAGAAGTCGCAGTAACCACCAAGAGAACAATGTTCATTGTGCGTTGACCAGTCAAAGACGATGATTTTATGCCATTTATTAGGAGTCTTGAAATTATGTTTTAACAGTTAGAAATAAGAAATCATCTTAATAGTTAATTAGTCACGAATGTTATGTTACTGAGAGTACGGTTTTGAAAGATGACCGATGCCATGTGTTTCTTTTTTTATGTGTTTGCATGTCAAACATTATCAGAAGAGTTTGCTTCAAAATCTTCAATTGGTCTGAACATAGTGTTGTGTGAAGTTATGTGACTTTTGTGTGTACAGAAATTACATTCACTAGCTAGGAAAGATTAGCAGTCAGTAAGAACGGAGGCGCACAAAAACTCCGCCTCCTCCAACATTTTGAGAAGGGGAGACACCCAAACTCCTCCTCAGTCCAGTGTCTAAAAGGAGCCATCGACCAGGTATCGTGAGGCCGGACCTCACTCGAATTTAAGAACTTCTCTTTTTATTAGACTTTTTGGTTTTTCCATTTCTTTTCTTTAAGCCTTTGTTTCCGCTAAAGTGCACACGCAATTTAACTATACTAAAGAAGCCTGCTCCAGCCACTTTTTTCTCAGCACCGTCCAAATCGCTGACCGCTGACTCCCACATGACATGGCTGAAAATCACCGGGGGACGAGACGAGCTGCCGCAACTGCCCGCGGACTCCAATCGGTGCACCTAAGCTTTGGAAAGCCCGCTGAAACTCTCCACCACAACTCAGTGATCCGTAAGACAAAAGGCTTCCAATTCTGCTTCTTGAAACGGGTTGATGTTGAATTAAATTCAAAAATCAACCTGAGTCTCATCAACCCATCAACATAAATTCTTCTCGTTTTTTTTGCAAAGTCAACTGTCCTTGGCGTGTGCCTCATTTTATTATTTTGAGGAAAGAGTCACATAACTTCTTACCTCTCTATTGTTTCTGAGTTAAAGTGTGACTCCATTCTTAAATCCTGTATTCACTGCTTACTACTTTCCTTATAATGATGTTACTATTTTCATATTTTAATATTACTTTCTATATCATTTATTTTCTTTATCGTTTATTTTACAATTAATTCGATTTTTCATATGTTTTACTATTATTTCATTTGCATGATAAAATAAATCCCATTTATTAGAAAGAAGTGCGTCAGTTTGTGTTCCTTAAGAGGTGACGATCGTAGTAAATGTAACGGACAAGAACTCCTCCAATACTTATGAGACCTTTGAATAAAAGGGGTGCTGCCCCGTAAATAAAAGTAATTTAATATGATAATTTAATAGTTGAATAAACCATATAAAACTACATAATTGATACCCTTTTTGACGAGTGGGAGCTTCACTCAACCTTCAAAAAACACACACACACACACACACACACACACACAAGCACACACACACACACACACACACACACACACACGCACACACGCACACGCACGGCATGCCCCCCAATGGAACCATTATCTCAACTCAAACAATGATACTCCTGCCATCTCACACGGAGCACTGATACATTACACACACACACACAATCGAACATACAGTACATCATGGTTACATACATCATTTACGTGAGGACATGGCCGCACACACACGGTAGAAGAACAAACTTGAGAGGACCCACACATGTACACACACTTCCTCTCCAACCTCCTTTGTGTGTCCTTGAGTCTCATCATCCTGACCAGTCTCCCTCTCTCGCTCATATATTTTATTCCTCACCATCTGACCCACCTCTGGATGCTCCCGGGTGCCAAACGGGGCAGATTGATTGATTGTGTGTATATGTGTGTGCTCCAGAGAGATGCGGTCATTATGGTTCTCTCTCTCTCTCCCTCTCTCCACCCCACCTTCCTCATATGCTCTCTCTCTCTCTCTCCCTCTCTCCCTCCCTCCCTCCTTACGGTGGCACAATGAGGACACAGCGTTCTGGACAATCGACCTGATGGGGGGGAAGTGACACGTGTTGCGACGTGGATTAACATGGCAAGTGGGGGCCGGTTCGTTCCCACGACACACCAGAGCAGATATATATTAACACACACCATCTGTCTGTCTGGCTGGCTCTCCCATTCTAGAACAAGGGAAAGCTGTTTTTTTTAATTTCTTATTTTTATTCCAACCTGAAACCTATTGTTCATACTGTCAGGAGGAAATTGTTGGATTCATGGTACACTATAAGTCGCCCCCTAACCACCATTTGCTCAACATGTCGGTGTTGAAAATGAATGGCTCCATTTTCAAATGGAGCCATTCATCTTCACCATACCTTGATAAATATTAACTATGCGACTCGTTGACGAGACTTTAGACACTGATCACATTAATCCTTTAAAAATCTCTTCAACATTTTTGTCAATTCAACATAGACTGGACATACAGTAGATAACTACAGGGCGTTGTGGTCGTACACCTTAAGGTTCTTTATTGAGATTGGTTGATTGGTCCACTTGCCTCCTAATTAACGCCTGACAGCAACAATCAACACCAGTTGATTAATTCCTTCCAAATAGAAGGATTCCATACTGACAGGTGAAGCCAGAGGGTGTTCGTGCACTCAGTGATCGGCATTCAGTTGGTTGCAAAGTGTTTAGCCTGCTAGCAATCAATCTCTCTTTGAATTTGAAGTGAATCTATTTGTTAAACTGGTTGTTTAAAGTGAGACTGCCTAATCAACTATTTGCAGACGAATGTGACCCGCGTGAAATTTCAGCAACATCATCCCTTGACCCACACAAGGCTAGCAAGTCAGCTACTTATGTCTCTTTGATAAGGAAGCATCAGAAATATAATGTGTGGTGTGGGGGCGGTGTAGTTTCAGCAGCCACATACTGTATGTCTTGGCTCTAGGTAATTGGGCCCGGGATCAGGGGTAGCTGTCACTCACTTATCCATAGCATCTAGCGTGACTTGCAGAAACGCTCGTACCACAAACATCATACGGTAAACATGTGACATGACATGGATGGATTCGTACGGCGATCGGCGGCAAGGAGGACTAACACTACATTGATATTGAGCCCCTGTGATGCTGTAACGGGGCAACATGGGGAAATCAATAGCTGTATTGAGAATGAGGAGGATGTCTGGAGGGCAGCGAATGAGACGGACCGCACATCTCAACGAAAAAACCTGTGCTCCTCAAGTGATGTTGGGGTTTTTCTAACATCACGGTCTGAGATGCAGAGGTACAATATCATATTATGATGCTGGGAATGGTGAAAACCAGTCCAGAGGAGGGAAAGTCTGAATTTAAGTGTGGTCTCTGATCAACGAGCACACGTGCCTACTGACCTACAATCATAGTTCAATTTATAGGCCAGTGGTTTCCAACTGGTCTAAGGGCTAAAAATGTGATCCATCACACCAGGCCACCTTCTTCCATTGCTCCATGGTCCAGTTCTGATGCTCACGTGCCCATTGTAGGCGGTTTCGGAGGTGGATGCATGGGCACTCTGCACCAGTCTGCGGCTACACAGCCCCATACACAGCAAGCTGCGATGCACTGTGTGTTCTGACACCTTTCTATCATAGCAGCATTAGCTTTTTCAGCAATTTGTGCTCAACAGGTTCACCCGGCACTTTTGGTAGGTACTAACCACTGCATACCAGGAACACCCCACAAGACCTACCATTTTGGAGATGCTCTGACCCAGTCGTCTAGCCATCAAAATTTGGCCCTTGTCAAAGTTGCTCAGATCCTTACACTTGGCCATTTTTTCCTGCCTCCAACACATCAACTTCAACAACTTCTTGTTCACTTGCTGCCTAATACAGTATATCCCACCCACTGACAGGTGCCATTGTAAGGAGATCAGCGATTTTATTCACTTCACCCGTCAGTGGTTTTAATGTTGTGGCTGATCAGTTTATATGTCCGTGGTCCACGCGAAACGGACCCCCAAGCCACTTTTGGGCTATGCAGTGTCACACACCTGTAAGCAATAAGATATATTCAGAAATTCTTAGAGTACAGGTTCTCTGTGAAATCACTGTGTGAGGAAGACAACAATTTATAGTTTCGAGCAAAAGCAGAAGTCTCTGCAAGAGCAGGATCTAGAAGGAACAGGGCTTCCAAATTTCCCCTTTATTAATGTATTTTCACATTTGGAGGTTATTGGTTTTTCCCCGAGAAGGCCCGAGAAATAACGACAGTTTCTGAATTTAGACCCCCCCCCACTGCTGCCACCCCGTCACCTGTTTCGCTCCTCTGAGCAAACAGCTCCAAACGGTGACTCAAGACGTATCACAAGAAGAGCAAACGCCGCAGCTCTTGTTCTTGTCGCAGCCGCCGTGCATCCTGGGAATTTTCCCTCCGCGTTTAGAGAGATGCCGCGCGCACTAGATATTTTTAGGAGCTCGGTTGCACTGAGGTTTCTTATGCACACACACAAACACGCACACAAACACACACAAATAGTGCCTCTGCACTGAGACTAAGTGCTTTGATGACATGCGTGAAGATGCAGTGCAACTCCATGGTTTATTTTTCATCATCGTCATCGTTTCTCTTCCGCGGGCCACCGCCCGTACTCACAGAGAGGGATCATGGACGAGATCTTTGAGGTTGATGCCGCTGCGGTCCTCTGCAAGGTTCCGAAAACAGCTGTCGCTCACTGCAGGGAGCACGAGAGGGAGAGAGAGAGAGAGAGAGAGAGAGGGGGAGAGAGAGAGAGAGAGAGAGAGAGAGAGAGAGAGAGAGAGAGAGAGAGACAAAGAAGACATTTTAAGTACATTATATGTCACAGACGACCTCAAATGCTTTGACTCGAGTCAAAACTTGTTTCGAAATTCTTCCGTATCACTCTGTCCTTTACTTTCGATTCATGAGGAGGGAACCACGGGCTCCGGTTTTATACCGACTGGCCCAAAAATGCACCCCCCCCCCCCCCCCCCCCCCCCCCCCCCGCGTCCCCCGCCCCCCCCCTTCCTGAACGGGGCTTTTCGGCCGGGCAGGTGAGAGCCGTGAGTCACGGTTGTCGTGCTCACACACACGGAGTGATGGATTGGGCAAGACAAGGAGGAGGAAGAGGACGGGGAGGAGGAAGAGGGACGAGGTGTTTCGCGACGGGGCCAAATGCGGAGGGACGGCCTCAGCGACTAGAAAAGGACGTGGAACAAGAAGCGCGTCCCGTAGATGGAGGTGGAGGTGGAGGGGGTCGAGGTTGAGGCTGTCGAGGGCTACTCCGTGAAAAAAAAAAAAGATCGGACTGACTCATCGGCCACCAACAAGACCGGAAATGTCAAGACGCCAGCGGACCCTCGATGAACTGACATGATCCATGAGAGACTGGAGCAGCCGAGGGATGGAGGGATGGAAGGAGGGTGATCTGAGTTGAGTAAGAGCTGGGGTAAGGGGGGGCAAGATGGAAGGAGACTGACAGGGAATGAGAGAAAGGACGAGGGAGGGAAACTGCAGGAGAACGAGAGAGAGAGAGAGAGAGAGAGAGAGAGAGAGAGAGAGAAAGACAGAGCTGGGGGTGAAGAGAATGGGATTGCCTGTGGGGCTGGCGCTCTGTGGAGACAGAGGTAAACAGAGAGCGCAGACCGCTGCTCTGGGCTCTGGCAAATAAACGGGCAGAGTGCTGACATTTGCACACCGACTCAGCTGAGGAAGAGAGAGAAACAGAGAGAGGGACAGAGAGAGAGAGAGAGGCGGGAGGGGGGAGAGAGGAGTGAGAGAGAGATCGAGGCGGAGAGAACAGAAAAGGGAGCATGCACTGCCCTGGCTTAAGAGGGGCAATGCCGCCTAAGTGTGTGTGTGTGTGTGTGTGTGTGTGTGTGTGTGTGTGTGTGTGTGTGTGTGTGTGTGTGTGTGTCTGCGCGCGCGCGCGTGTGTGTGTGTGTGTGTGTGTGTGTGTGTGTGTGTGTGAGAAGAGGGAACTTCCCTTTTTGACTGCAGTATTCCTTACAAACACACACACACACTTACACACACACACACACACACACACATCTGCGCACGCACAGCGTTCCTCAGTCTTTCTCTCCCAGCTACCCCTTGATCTAAAAATAGCCGTTCCACTCTCCTACAAGACGCGGCAACCATTCTGAACCAATCAACACGCTCCGTCAAAGGCATTGGCACCCACCACCCCTTCATACGTGTGTGTGTGTGTGTGTGTGTGTGTGTGTGTGTGTGTGTGTGTGTACATGAGGATGCCTAGAAGAGGGGAAACTCCTGGCTAAAAGGTAATAAAACTGTGCCCCCCACCCCCCTCCTCCTCCTCCTGGGCGAAGCAGGGGGGAGGCGTTCCCTTCTGGAAAACGATAGCAAGGGAGGGGAGAGTGTAAGAGAGAAACAGGGGAGATAGTAGAGAGTGAAAGAGAGGTAGAGAGCAAGAGAGTTTGAGAAAGAGAGAGAGAGGGGGGGGGGGGGATCTCGCTGCGGTTGAAACAGGCTTCAAAGGAATATTAATGTGATCCTGTGTGCAGGAGCTGAAGGAGCTGAAGAAGATGGAGGGGGGGGGGGTGAAGAGAGAGCTGAGAGAGGAGAGGAGAGGAAAGGGTGGAGGGGAGGGGGAGAGGGAGCGGTCCTGGCGCACCACCCCGCACCTTTCCCCAGCTAGTTTTAGGAAACCCAGGAGGACGGTGAGCCCGCGAAACCCGTCCCCAAAGCATAGAACGGAACACGTAATTACTGCTCAAGTCCGTTTTTATTGTGATTGCGGTCGAAACTCGGGAGAGAGAGAGAGAGAGAGAGAGAGAGAGAGAGAGAGAGAGAGAGAGAGGAGCTCAATGAGTGTCATCCATGGCCGTGCAGAGTGCTCGGATGACCGCATGGAGAGGCCGCAGTGCCCTTGATCAACCCCCAGAGGGCGCCGCTCCCCACTGCACATGCGGTCGACAGCTCGCGAAAGGTCAACCCTTCTACATGGCTGGACAAGCACTACGAGGCGAGACAGGCAGAGAGACAGGAACGCAGATGCTTGGATGAAACCAGAGGAAAACAGGAGGGGAGGCTTTCCCTACCTTTGTGCCCTGAGTCTACGGTGGCGAAGGGGTCGTCTTACCCGAACTGCTGGATTTGGGGGGGGGGGGGGGGGGGGGAGGGTTTTCATCGTCAGTGTTTCTTCAACTTGCGTTGTTTTACAGGGTGGGGACTGGGCGGAGCTGCCTTCTAGTCTGACCTCCACCGTTGGACCTGACCGGCGGGGTCGGACCCACCGGGCGTGTCGGCCTCTCTGGGACGCGGAGACACTGGCGCTTCTCCACCGCGTCCGGGGAGGTGTTCGCCCCGGACCAAAGACAAGAAGAGATGGGCGCTTCGGCGTCTGAGGTGGAGGCGGAGGCGGAGGCCCCACGCCTACAACTCGAGTCCCCCGCGGGTCGCACTTCACCCGACCGACGGAAGGCTCCCGCTCTCGAAAACACGCTCGCCCGAAAAAGCCGCGCGCCGCGCCGGAGGTCGGGGCCGGCAGGTCCTTCCCCTCTTTCCAGATTTTATTATCGGGAAGTCCACCCGCCTGGTTTGAGGGCTGAGCTCTGGACGAGGCCAAACAAAACCCTCCGACAAAAACAAGTTTGGAGGCAGAATGTCAAGGTCAAAACAAGACCGAAGACTGACTCGGACAAAAAGACTGACAACGACGAAGGGGATTCGTCGTCGTGAATTGCGTCGTGAAACCATGCAAATCCTGTAAAACAGTGGATTGTAATGGTGTCAAGATTTCAATGACATCTTGATGGACGGACGGACTGACAGACAGACAGACTGACAGACAGACAGACAGACAGACAGACAGATGGACAGATTGCAACATTTCTAAACATTTCTAGTCTTCTATTTTTGCTAGGTATATTTATACATATCATTTGATATTCCCCTTTACCTTTGCATGTGTGTGTGTGTGTGTGTGTGTGTGTGTGTGTGTGTGTGTGTGTGTGTGTGTGTGTGTGTGTGTGTGTGTGTGTGATGTAATGTCCCCGGGCTTTAGCAGTGGGAGGAGAGCAGGAGGCCTGTGCTTTAGAAGAATTACACAGGGCAGAACCATGTACACATGGGATCTAGACGTGCGCACACACGCACGCACGCACGCACGCACGCACGCACGCACGCACGCACGCACACACACACACACACACACACACACACACAGTTTAAGGGTTAATCACGGCACATCAACAGATCAGGAGAGACCATGGCACGAGGGAAAGAGATGAAGAGATGACAGAAGAGGGATAGAAAGCGGGGAGAAATGGATAGAGAGCGCAAAAGCAAGCGTGAAGCAGAGAGAAAGATCTCAACATGTAGAGAATAAAAGAATGAGGGAGAGAGAGAGAGAGAGAGAGAGAGAGAGAGAGAGACTTGCGTGAATAGCGCCTAATGGGGGGGGGGGGTGGTTGCGGAGTGAGAGAGGCTCAGAAAGGTACACATACGATGGAGATAAAATGATTATGAAGCTCTCTCTCCACCCCACCTTCCTCATATGCGCTCTCTCTCCCCCTGGAGGTGATAACGTTGGGGGCGAAGCAGGGCGCGGGGAGCCAGGCGGCCATGTCTGAAACAGAGCGAGCTGCCTCGGTAGCATCCCTCCGTCTCTCAGGCAGCCTACACATTAATTCTCTCATCAGGTGATTATTTGCCCGTCCGTTCAATAGCTGGCTCACCCCGCTGGCTGGTACTTCTCTTTTAGAGCGCTAGGTTTGCTAGCATGCTAAGGGATCTCTGCCATTGAGGTCCCTAGGTTGGCTAGCTGGCAGGTAGACTGTGTTTATATACAGTATAATGGAAGTAGCTAGGTTAGCTAATCTAACCCGCTACCCATCTGTCTGTGATGGAGGAAGCCTGGCTCCATATGTTCCCTCAATCCTAAATTCCTTTAGCCTCATGTTCCCTTCATCCTATGTTCCCTCAGCCCCTAGTTCCATCAACTCTATGAGGGTACATAGGGTTGAGGGAACATACAACCCAAAATCGGAAAAAAATGTGTTGACGCAACATAGGCAGAGGAAACACGGGGATGACTCCCCGGGCTGTTCGGCTCTCTCCCTGTTTCTCTGTAATGGAGGGAGCTAGGTTAGCTAACGGGCTAAGTGCTGTCTGTGTGATAGCGGCAGCCTGGTTCGCTAGCTGGCTGAGCTGTCTGGCTGTCAGACGGCAGCAGAGGGGCTTCATGGACTGCTACTACAGTATGTGCCACTCAATCATTTCCACAACATAAAGCAGTCTGCGCTCATTATCTCCCTGGAATCCCAGGCTAATGGGGTTTCCCCTTAAGCAGATCCTTAGACACGTGTGGGTGCGTGCGAGCGTGCACACACGCATACGGAACTCCACACACACACACACACACACACACACACACACACATACTGTACACAAGCGCACACGCCTGCAATCGAAACCTACTCTGCGCATTCGGGCACATTCAAACCCAATGACAACAACAACAAAAAAAAAAAAGGACAACCCTACTTGCCTTCAAATACGCATAAATCAACACATGTAAACACACCCCCGGAACATCTTTCCGCGGAACAGAAATCTGACACAAGTTGTCAAAGCGTTAAACAGCGCTCATCTGAGGAGCCAGTGCCAGCGTCTGCTTCCAGTCCAACCATGACAGTGTGTGACTGTCATTTTTGGCACTGGAGCTCCCTACACTTGGCGGATGACGGATGGAGAGGGGTTAAAAAGGAATTTGGGAGGCGGGTGGACCCTATTTTTACTTTCTAGCAAAAACCATCCAGGCAATTTTTTTTTTTATGAAAGGCCGGCTTGGAGGGATCTGCTTGAATACTCGACACGTCCGTCAAAAAAAAAAGGAGCGATACTGATTCTACCGTCATTACACGAACACAAACGCAACAAAAATTACGCGTCGGCTTAGGTTTTTGCAAACGACTGCTCTGACAAATGGGAATTTCATGGGAGTCCTCAAAGTTATCAGTGAGCTTGATCCCTTCCGGAAGGTTCGTTTAGAAAACCATGGCAACATCGGCAAACGTTTTAGACATGTGTGTAAAGTATCTATCGGTGAACCATCATTAACAAGTAATACGTTTGTGACATGAAGCTCTACCAATTAAATTCAATTTTCTTTCCGGGGGAATCGGTCACTTGGTTCACGATTAGCAAAGGGACAAAGGGAAATTCGGCTTGGATCGGCCGGTGGAGAACGTTTAATCTGGATCGCTGGAGCGTCTCTCTCTACGTTTGTGTGAACACCCCATTTGGCTCCAATTGTTGCCTGTTTTTTTTTTTAATCTTCCGACGGAAGTGCCAATGGCCCTCCGGCCCCGCCGTGCAGGTCAGCCGCTGGATAGGGCCGACATCCGCCGGTGGGAGAGCCGACGCCCTCGCAACACCAATGAGTCCCGCCCAAAGTGACATCACCCCCCCCCCCCCCCCCCCGGCTCCCCTCTGATTGGCTTATTCCGTGTCAGATGGAAACAGTGGGCCCTGGGGCCTGGGATTAAATGGGGCTTAATGGTAAATAGAGGTATGGATCCGCCTCCAGTTTGTAGTGGGGTGGGGAAGACATCTGACTGGGGGGCTTACAGTGGTGCAAGCCACTGCTAGCCAGGAGGGGAGGAGGAGAGGAGGGGAGAAGAGAGGAGGAGGCAGAGCAGAGCAGTAGTGTACAAATACCAGCGTCTTAATTCCATGGCAGGGTAAATTTCCAAATTAATAATGGCTTCACGGTGCCGGGTAAAATATAGTAACAGCAATAACAGCAGATAAACTAATCTAATATAAGCCCACCGTATCTTAGCAACCTTGTTAATTCTGAGAGGAGCAGTGGGGTAAGCAGCAGGAATACGGCATCCATCATCACACAAGACACACCACCCAGCCGCCACGCACAGGCGTGCGCGCGCACACACACACACACACACACACACACACACACACACACACAGACACACACACACACACGGTATCTCACCATCAGCCACCCCCTCATCACACTGCGATGCAGATGAACGCATACACACGAGCTGCACCAACTTACACACATTACACCACACAACACACACACACAGCTCCTCAGGCTTACTGTAAGCAGCCGGGAGAATGGAGGGTGTGTGTGTGTGTGTGTGTGCGTGTGTGTGTGTGTGTGTGGGGGGGGGGGGGGGGGGCGTAACAATGGGATTGTAATCGTCGGGGCTGCATTTCAAAGCCTCTCCCCTCTACAACACTGTTTTCTAGATAAGATTTGAAAAACGCTATTTATATCCGGAGGAGTGATGGCGGCAGTGGTGGTGGTGGTGGTGATGGGGGTGCCTGATTTTCATTTATTTGAAGGGAGATCTAAATTGTGGGTGGAGTTACATAATTCCGCGGATGTGTGTGTGTGTGTGTGTGTGTGTGTGTGTGTGTGTGTGTGTGTGTGTGTGTGTGTGTGTGTGTGTGTGTGTGTGTGTGTGTGTGTATGTGACACTCCACCTGCTACTGTCGTGCCAGCCGGCAAACGACCCACCAGACCCGACAAGGCCGACGTAGCCATCACACCACGCACGCACGCACAAAATTGCTAATACTGCGGCTAATCATTTATGCTTAATAACCACCGCTTCCCCACGTGAGACAAAAGGAGCTCAGTCTCCGAGTGGGTACGACACACGGGCTCAGATCCATGATCTTACTACATATAGGGCAGTCACGATCGAGACATTTTAGTTGCCGAATAATTGCGATTAATTGAGATAAATTGTCTTTTATGTTTATTTTACTGTTTATTGTTTGTCTATAACCGTGTAATAAAACCCATTTACCTTGGGACGAAAAGCCACGAATGTCGGAACGATAAACATTTGAGTAGACGGTTCATTTGCCTAATTTTCTATAATATTGGGCTTAAAATTCCCACCGAATTTGGATGGCAGAATATGATGTAATGTCTTTTACAAAAAGATCACGATCTGCCCAAATGATTGCGGCGGCTCTAACCACGCACTCCAGGTTGCACCCTGCGGGCCCAACCCAGCATCCAGCTGCACGCTAACCAAGATCAAGGAAGCAATGAGGGAGATGGAGTGAAAGAATGGGGAAGAGAGAGAGAGAGAGAAAGAGAGAGAGAGAGAGAGAGAGAGCAAATAGAGCAAGTGTAACATGTGAAAGAGGTTTAGACACACACACAGCATCCTACAAGGAGTATATATAGGTTTGGGAATTTGGGAGGCCATTGGATGAGCTGCCACTGCTGCAGACTGCAGTGTGTCCACTATGGTGAGTGTAGGATGGGAGAAGTTAGAGATGGAGGAGAAAAAGAAAGTTAGAGAGAGGTAGAGATAAGGAAAGAAAGGGGGAGGGGGGGGTGCGCTGACCCTCGGTGTTCACCCTGGGCCTCAGAGGCCCTGCTTCCCTGTCAGTCTCCCCAGAAAATACATAAAACATGAGGGAGGAAGTGCCCCGACGTCAGGGCACTTAGTCAGCACACACATACACACACACAAATGCACACACACGACCACCAGTCATAGCGTTGGACACACCAGAGCTAACGAAAACCATGACCACTTACTCACACACACATACACCATAAGCAACAAATTACAAATACAGCACAATTACAATTACCAAATTACCAAACATCAACATATGCACACAATTTCTAATTCACACACATAGACACACAGACACAGACACACACACACACACACACACACACACACCCACACACACACACACACAAAATTTCACATAATTGCGAAAACATTTAGATACTGTAGATAGAGAACATCACTGTAGAAGGTATGTCAATATTACTGTAATTGTAGTAATATTCACACAATATATAGTAGCCTCAGCAAGGGAGCCCCTTCAATATCTTTCTTTCAATTTGCCCCTGGACAATTTAACCCCTCGTCAATCAGCAGGGAGAGCATTGTCCTTAGACCTCAACCGAACAAACCCAGTCTGTTTCATCTTAGTCCTGTCGTCTAAACACTGGTCCGTCAGCAAGGCCTGGATTATCACTGGGGAAGAGCAAAGAGGAGCCTCTGCTGGATGTGACTTTAAAACCATGACGTGACTGTAAAATCAGACATCTCAGCTTAAGTGGTCTATGAAAGTCTGCTCTCTCTCTCTCTCTCTCTCTCTCTCTCTCTCTCTCTCTCTCTCTCTCTCTCTCTCTCTCTCTCTGTGTGTGTGTAAACTGTGACCGTATGCTTAGTCAGACTTAGTAACGCCAATTTGACTATACTGGGACATTACTGGGAAAAAGGGACCCGATACACTACAGGAAAAAACGACAAATGGCCACCGTGAAGGAACAAGACAATTCAGGATTTTTTGAGCAAGTGTGGACATTTGGCAAAGACCCAAGTCTTCCAGCGTGGATCGTTTTGGGGATCTGGGAGGAGGTGGTGGAGGAAGGGGGTGCAGAGACCTGGGATACAGCCTGGGATGCGGCACCACCCCCACCCCCACCCACCACACATGTACACATTAATAATAAATTACAGGCTCTAAGCATAATGAGCCCTGTGTCTAATGACAGCCACCGTGATGAATGTGTCTACTCACTCACGCGGTTTTATCACGTAGCCCGGCAGGAGGATGCGTGTGTGTGTGTGTGTGTGTGTGTGTGTGACCCTGCGACTGTGTGTGCTGGTGTGAGTAAGGTATATCGTCCCTCTTTCCCCCATGTAGCATGACATTTGGATGGCGTAGGGCCCACGGCCAACCAGCGCTTGGTGGCATTTCCAGCAGCTGTTTATACACACACACGCGCGCGCGCACACGCACACACACGCGTACACACACACACACACGTGTACACACACACGTACACACACACGTGTACACACACATATGTACACACACATGTACCCTCACACACACACAAACAAACAAACACACACACACACACACACATGTATGTACACACACACACACCGCACTCTAAATGGATATCTTATTCAGCCTGTATGTGTGTTACACAGCATATATGCTACTCATGGGTACATACGTTTAATTTTCAAAGGTGTTTTGAGTTGTTTTTAAAAAGGGAGATTGCAAAATGATTCATTCATTTAATTTAAGGTCATTCAGTTTAAGGTCTGCTGCCAACAAAGACAGCAGAAAAAGGTTAGTGCTTACATGTTAATGAACAAAAATATGTCCACATCCCACTGTTTGTATTGTTTTCTGTTAGGCTTCTCTTCTGTTGGTTTCTGTGTGTTTGTGTGTGTGTGTGTGTGTGTGTGTGTGTGTGTGTGTGTGTGTGTGTGTGTGCGTGCGTGCGTGCGTGTGTGCGTGCAGAAGGGAAGCCCAAGCAGGCTGTACTAGCAATTCTATTGATTTCAATAGAAATGTGCTTACACTGGCATCCATGTGGCAGCCCATTTTCTAATACCACCCCCCAAATCCCACCCCCCATTTTAGAAGCTCCCATAACTCCCCACCACACACACACACACACACACACACACACACACACACACACACACACACACACACACACCAGGGGTGCTGATGCAGGGAAAGCCAGCACTGCACCCAGGAGGGGGACTAGGGGGTGAAGGGGGGGCTACGCTAACCCAGTAGCAGTGGAGGGGAAGTCTCCATTAAATACAACCAAAGATGGGAGGTGCTGGAGAATGGTAGAGCTTGAAAAAAATATTGAAAAAAATAACCCAGAATGACGGCTGTTGGCTTTCATTGGCGAGGAGGAAGAGACTCTTTATCTGTCGGCTTTTAGTGGCTCGCAGTGAAATGTATGCGTTGAGCTCTAATCAGATCACGTATTGATTGGTCTTCATAGAGGAGGCTTAATGTGCTTCCCGCTCCTCTGTGATCTCCCACTCAGAGGAGGGGCAGGGGGGGGTCAAAGGAAAGTAGGAACCAAGGAAGGAAAGGGATGGAGCGCGCAGCTTAGGTCAGACCTGAGGACGTCTCCAAGTCAGAAATCCAGTTTGATGGGCAGAGCAAACCTGAAACCTCGGAACATGTCTCCGGAGGTTCGGCTGTCAAGCTGATTCTTCCGCGGCGGCGGAACATGACCTTATCGGCGGTGACACGTTGTTCGCTAAGTGGAAAGTTTATCTAAACTGCATCTCCCCCGTGTTCTCCAGGTGGTGGTGGTGGGGGCGATGTGATGACAAAACATCAGCTGTCCTCATCTCTCTCTCCTCAGGTCCCACTGCTTGCCCTATTCACGACCCCATCTCACACACACACACACACACACACACACACACACACACACACACACACACACACACACACACACACACACCTCGCCGCCTGATTCCCTGCCCACAAATCCCATTTCATGCCAGCCGCACTTCGGAAAAAGGGACAAAACAAAAGCCCGATCGGCACGGCCGCGGCTTTTAGCGCATTGTCCCGCCGATCGTCGTGAAATCGGCGGAACAAAGCGAAAGGAGGGGGAACTCTGCGGCAGCGATCCTAGCAGGCTGCGTGGCCCGGCGCACACGCAGCATTATGCAAATGGCGGCGTCCGGCCCTGGCTGACGCTTGGGGAAGCTGGAACTTCCCTCTACTCCACGATACGCAACCGACGAGAGCCTGCACATGGAAGCAGGACTGCTGGGTGAGAAGTACTGTACCCTTGGATCCCCCCTCTGAATACACACATATCCACGCCACCTCTGACACATCCCACACCCCCACACTGAGGAGGACACAGTGGAAGAAGTGGAAAGGATGGATTACAGTTACTACCAGCATGTTCCACACGGTGCCAATGTTTGTGGATGTGTTTGTTAATTTGTGCGTTGGCGGTTGGTAATGTGTATGTGTATGTGCGTGCGTGCATGTGAGCGTGCGCAGCACTAAACTCCCCTTATTTCCCAGGATGCAGCGTTTTGCACACACACACACACACACACACACACACGCACACACACACACACACACACACACACACACACACAGACACACACAGTGGGAGTGCCCCAGGCCCAGCTGTACTAATGAAGGAGCCTGTAAGCAGCTACCTTCATTACATTCAATTCTCTGGACAATGTCAGCAATTACATCGCAGCTTCCAACTGTCAGTGCGCAGGGGGGTCTGCGCGGCACGCGGTATCTCCCTCCGCAGTGTGGAAAACACACACACAGGAACGGGAATCCTGTCCTTCTTGGCTGCTCTGAACCCCATAAAACCCCTGAAACAATGTTAACTCGGGGCTCAACACCACCGAAAAACAATGACGTCCCACACACACAGACACACACAGACACACACACGGAGGGAGGGCAAAAAATGGAATACACAGGACACCCCGGCAGAGAAACAGGGACATACCGTCCCTCAATCAAAGATGGAATGTAGAATATCTCTCTCCCTCTCAAACCCCACCTGTCAAGATGTCTGTAATATCAATATCGGGGTTTCTTGTGTGGAGAACTGAAGCTGTCAAATCACGTCACTCAATTTGGGATTCCAGTGTGTGTGTGAATGCGTGCGTATATACACACACACACACACACACACACACACACACACACACACAGATCAGCCACAACTTTAAAACCACCACTAATAACAAGTTATATTGTGTAGCCCCCCCTCGTGCCGCCAAAACAGCTCTGACCCGTCGAGGCATGGACTCCACAAGACCACTGAAGGTGTCCTGTGGTATCTGGCACCAAGACGTGAGCAGCAGATCCTTTCAGTCCTGTAAGATGCGAGGTGGGGCCCCCATGGATTGGGCTTGTTGTTCCAGTACATCTCACAGATGCTCGATCAGATTGAGATGTGGGAAATTTGGAGGCCAAATCAACACCTTGAACTCATCATATCAGCATTTCATGTTTCTCAAACCATTCCTGAACATTTTTTGCAGCGTGGCAGGGTGCATTATCCTGCTGAAAGTGGCCACTGCCATCAGGGAATACCGTTGGCATGAAGGGGTGTACTTCGTCTGCAACAATGTTAAGGTAGGTGGCACGTGCCAAAGTAACCATATGAATGCACGGACCCAAGGTTTCCCAGCAGAACATTGCCTAGAGCCTCACACTGGCTCTGCCGGCTTGCCTTCTTTCCATAGTGCATCCTGGTGCCATCTCTTCCCCAGGTAAACAACGTACATGCACCTGGCCATCCATATGATGTAAAAGAAAATGTGATTCATCAGACTAGGCCACCTTCTTTCATTGCTCCATGGTCCAGTTCTGACGCTCACGTGCCCATTGTAGGCGCGCTTGGTGGAGTACAGGGGTCAGCATGGGCACTCTGACTGGTCTGCGGCTACGCAGCCCCATACACAGCAAGCTGCGATGCCCTGTGTGTTCTGACACCTTCCTATCATAGCAGCATTAACTTTTTCAGCAATTTGTGCTACAGGAGCTACTCTGTGGGATCAGACCAGACAGGCTAGCCTTCACTCCCCACATGCATCAATAGTCCCATGTGCGCCCATGACCCTGTTACTGGTTCACCGGTCGTCCTTAGATGAACCAATTTTTGTAGGTAATAACCACTGCATACTGGGAACACCCCACAAGACCTGCCGTTTTGGAGATGCTCTGACCAAGTCGTCTAGCCATCACAATTTGGCCCTTGTCACGCAGATCCTCACGCTTGCCCATTTTTCCTGCTTCCAACACATCAACTTCAAGTTGATGTGTTGTCGACTGTTCACTTGCTGCCTAATACAACCCACTCCTTGACAGGTGCCATTGGAACAAGATGATCAATGTTATTCACTTCACCTGTCAGTGGTTTTAATGTTGTAGCAGATCGGTGTATATATACCCTCTCAGATGCTGGCACCTGGAAGTCAAATATTAATAGCCGCTAGCCTCAACCTATACACACAAACACACACACACACACACACACACACACACACACAGACACACACACACACACACACACACACACACACAAACACATAAACACACACACGTGTGTGTGTGTGTGCGTGTGTATCGGTTGAGGCTAGCGGCTATTAATATTTGACTTCCAGGTGCCAGCATCTGAGAGGCTTTTGTGGTAACTGACAATGAGACACAGGAGCAGGCATTTGCGCTTAATAATAAAAGGGAGGAGAGTGGGAGAACACCTTGACCACACACACACACACACACACGAACACACACACACACACAAACACACACACACACACACACACACACACACACACACACACACACGAACACACACACACACACGCACACGAACACACGCACACGCACATGAACACACACACACACAGACACACACACACCCCTTGCTCTGCGGCTAGGGTCGCCCATCAAACACACCTCGTTAGGGTGAAGCTGCCCTCTTCTATTATTCACACGTACATGCTCCCCTCTTACCACTCGCTCTCTCCTTCGCCTCCTCCATCAGGGAGATGGGCAGAGGCGAGCGCAGACAGACAGCCAAAGGTAAGAAAAGAAAAGTGAGAGAGGTGGACCGAGAGTGAGCGAGTGAGAGTGAAAGAGAGGTGAGGCGACGGGCACAAAAATAGCGGGTAAGAAAAAAAAAAAAAAAAGGAGAGGGTGTAAGATGGAAAGTGATTTAAGTGTGAGGGAGGGAGAGAGAGTGTGGGGGGGTGGAGGGTGTGTGTGTGTTTTTTTTTATTTCCATATTAGTCTCCGTTCGTTAGCCGAGATTTTAATCACCAATGATACGGAATCGATGGATGGATATGGAAATAGATGTAAACACGATGCGAATGACCGAGCCAATGATTGATACAATTATCGTCAATATTCTGAATCTGTCACAACTGCTTGTTGCAGTTTTTTGGCCTGATACTCGGCTAAAAATGGACATGATAAAAGTTGGCGTCGGGAAGCGAAATAACGGCTTCATGGAATCCCTTTGGATCGGAATGGCACTTAAATTGTATAAAAAAAGTTAGGCCCCTGGTCGTTTGTGCTTCGAGTGGTTCCCTGGAAGCCTGTGTGGTGTATTGATCAGCACATCACACACTGCTGTGAGCCGTCTTGTGGCCCCGGAGGAGGAAGGAAGGAAAGAAGGAAGGGAACAAGGAAGAAGGGGGTGGTGATGGTGGTAGTGGTGGGGGGGGTCTGGACAAGTGACAAGCCAACGGACATCCTGGCAGCATGTCAAGGGGGGGTGTGGGAGTGGGGTGGGGATGGTGGGGTAGGTTTGGGGGGATGGATTGTGTTGCCAATGGTGGCAGCCAGAAGTCACACATCGCTCCACACATGGGTTGAGGAGAATCAGACCTGGGACTGGATGATGATGTTGGCGCTCGCTGGGTGATGATTCTCTTTTTTTTCTTTTTTTTTTCCACTGGCGTTGAAGCCAGTGGAAGAGTATTTGTGTCAAAAGGCATACAGAGATGTAGTAGGGTTAGATTTACTTAGATTTACTTATACAGTGCCACCTCGACTTACGACTGTAATTCGTTCTATAACAACGGTCGTATGTTAAAACAGTCGTATGTCGAAGCAATTTTTCCCATATAAATTATGAAATCATGAAGGGTGAAAATAAACAAAATACACAGCACAAACACAGTAAATATGAACAAAATATCGATAAGCCACAAACTACTTGCACACACAATGTAGGTCGCCCGCTGACTGACTGCTGACTGGCCGCCGACGCACCAATTGCAAATTTCCACGGTCGTATCCTGGAGTCGATACAAATTTTTGCGACTATCGCTACTCGTAGTAGATGCAGTCGTAAGTCGAGGTACCACTTTACTTACTTCGCTTAGCTTTATTTTAAAATAATCTTTATTTATTTTGCATCGTTGGAGGTTGGCGTCTGAGCTCTACAGCTCATCACTCCCGACGAGGTGTACAGCAAACATAGGCATACTTATTGAGTTAGAAATATAGGAGCGATGAGCTGGAATCCCCCATTGGACAGAAGAGTCGAGCCCAGCAGGTGGATGGAGGGGAGGTGGAGGGAGCAAAGCAAAGCAGCAAGCAGGCAGCAAAGCAGGTAGCGCGTGGCGCTGTCGGGTTGTCTGACAGAACTAGCTCCGCAAGCGACGCATAATAGTACAAAAAGGTATCAAGATTATCTGCATTCAAGATGGATCGGATCGTCTTTTCCTCTCATCAATCTCTGCTGCATCCCTGTCTAACACTCCTGGCATCAGAACAATTCTCCGTCGTGCTTATTGGTTCTCTTTGTCAGGCGCTAGATTTGATCAGAATGGTCAGATGCAGGAATCCGCCAAGGGAAATCAATACCAAGGGAAGGAAATTCTGCCAATATGTTGGTTAATGAGGATATCTCATTAGTTGATAAAGGACCGTGATGACTACTTGACATTAAATCTGTTTAGGCGGACGACGGCTCGACAAGGAGCAGAGCCTCTTGTGGTCGCTCCATCCCAACCTTCTGCGAACTAGTCATACTACCGTAGACATGGGGCAGGACACACCTAGTGCTGTTGTACAACTGAACAATAGATCACACAAGTAGATAAGATGGCTTACGTTTCCTGTACAGCATCTTGATGATATATCCTGATGGTATAGACTCTGGATATGTCACTCTAAAAGACTAAGCATGAATCAGGGAAAAATAATGCACATTTAACATATATTACATTATCAGCCACACTGCTTTTTGGACTGCTTTCAAGTCCTGAACTGTGTGTAGCGGACACCATTCTCCAAGACCAAGTGTCTCCAATTCTTTGAGAGATGAAGAAGGTAGAAATCCACTTTGCGCCCTTAGCTCCACCCCTTCCCACGAACATTCAATGAGGTTCGGATCAGGTGACGTCATGGAAGGTGGTTGACTCCATCTTGGCAGCCGCTCTTGAATTTGTTTAGCAGCGTGAATGGGGAATTATCTTGGAATATGGGAGCGTCGTGGGGGAACAGTGTTGGCACCGTAGGGTTCATCTTGTATTACAAAATGGCCTCATAGTCCTTGGCTGTTATACAACCGTGCAGAGCAATTACTGGACACAATGACTCTCAAGAGATGGCTGCCCGTAACCAGAGATGGAAAGAGTTCTGGAAATTTCTACATAGGTAAGAATACTGCTGCTGTCGAGACCTAGACTCTAGACTTCTTTCACAGGAGTAAACGTTTGACACTTATGACAGCTTGTGGAATGATTTCTTGTGCAATCATAATGCAATTTAGAGAGGCTCCCTACGTATTTTAAGCACAAAGAAACTTCAATTGCAAGCCTCTTTACTCTTTCTTGTATTCAATGTTCAGCTTGAGCAGAGGGGGATAAATAAGGTACAACACCATTATTTATCGGCGTAGAATACCTAATATCTAATTAGAGTTGATAATTAATGACTTTGTTGGAGCTTTGTGAAACTCACTTTCTGTAGTTTTTGTTGAGACTGCGTCCCAGAGGTGCTACGTCAATTCTCTGGTCATTTTTCGGTCGTGCTTGACATTTATCCGCTATCCTGTTTAGTGTCTGTCTATCCCTTTTCGAATTACAACTACTGAATCTCTTTGCTTATGAAGTTTGTCCATGTTTGGCATAATGCTGTCATGATTTTTGACACTCCTTCCCTTTGGGTGACAACTAGTCAGCCTTCTTGCGACTCTGTCAAGTTGTCTTTAGTTGCTTTATAGCTCACATATTCATATTAATTGTCAGACCTCTGCAGCTCCATTTGTAATTGTGATTTGGTTACTTAAAAGTTAAACAGTTTTTTCATGTATGTTTCCATTATTTTGTCCACACACTGTATGTCGCTATCTAAGGCGGATTTAAAGTGATTTCTTGAAAAAGAAATGTTGTGGCTTAACTCAGCAATCATTCAGCATTAGCAATGGAGGAACGTTGCCATTTGTAGGGTGGCTTAAGAAAACCGGATCACTTTTCACACTTTTTGATTGGGCTAATCTCAAGATAAATCGAAAGAATTTATTTGGATGTCAGGAATAAAGACGTCCGATTATTAAGGACCATCTACGTATCTCTGCATTAAAAGAGTCAGTACGGTGAGGTACTGTAAAAGGAACTCAAATGAACAAAGTCCCCTTGAGTTTAAAGGATAGTTCACATAGATCAACATGAATTAAATCCCCTATTCGTTCCATAATATGGACTTTTTGTGTGATGGGGGGGATAAAAACATAGGAGGAACAGGAAAAGATCACGTTCACACCAATGAACGATACAAAAAAAAAAAAGTGTTTTCTCCACGTCACATTTGCGAAGAAGGACCTGTAGCTTTGCTAACACTGCATCATATAGCCCAGTGCGTGTCGAAAGAGTTCCACCTTCTGTGATATCAGCGTTTTACACCCCACCCTGAGTGAAACACGTCAGAGCTATCTATACATTTCAGCCATTAGATATGGACTGATGAGAGACGCACACAAGGCTGACGGGGCATGTGGGGGACGCTGATGAATCAATGATCTCGCTCTCTCTCTCTCTCTCTCTCTCTCTCTCTCTCTCTGTCTTTCTCAACTCATCTGTCCTCCTACCCTCCCTCCCGACCTCCACCACCTCCAGCCCTAATTAAAACCTCCAGCCGCTCAGGACACCAACAACAGCGTCCACCAGCAGCAGCAGAACTTGAGAGCGACTCATCAGTTACCCCCCACCCCTCCACTCCCCGTTCTCACACCCTGCCCCCACCCCCACAGCTGTAATCTCCTATCTGGATCTCCATCGCCATCAATCAGGGGCCCGTCTCGCGGCGCAGGTTATCGTGGCGGCAAGGACCAACCCTGAGAGCGAGAAAGCTGGGCAGACCGACTAAGCCGGCGGCGAAAAGGCAAAAAACGGGAACAGAGTGGGCGGGTCCTCCCCTGAAAACACCTGTTCTCCTCCACGAGTATAAGGTCCCGCATTCTTTTGGAAGACAATAATCGAAACGAAAAAGTATTACGTCGAGGTACTTTGCCAAGGTTTTCTAGACTTACTTACTCTTCTTCATCCTCCTACGGCACCATAAAGCTATGTGGCTACAAGACTAGGCTAGAAATGGTCTCGTCTGTTCTTTACTAATTAAAAACAACGGAGAGAGATTTGCAGCTTGCACGTGGCAACGCTGGAGTTTATGATTTATTCAAGTATGCAAAACTTTGATCTGGTTTGATAAGGGTACTACACTCAGCCACTGACGAAGAATGGAATCGCTGCAAGCACGACTACAACAGTGTAGATGTTAAAGTTGTAAAGGTGGTAGACTTTCTCCCTATTCAGGATTAGGTACTGAATTAGAGTTACCAGTGACAGTGCCATTGAATTAACTTCTTCATGACCTTCACTGATTTTGGGTCCCCCAACGGTGCTGGAGGCCATCAGGTGGGGTCCGACCGGCTCTGCTGCCGGTGCCAATAGTGTGGGAGCGGCTCTCCAGCCCCCCCACCACCCACTACGAAGCCCTCTTCTCTGGAGAGTCGACACCAAACGCCAAACACCCGCCTGCCTCTCCCCCCTAACTCATATCCCCTGCTATTTACAGTAAGGGAGGACCCCTTCCACAAGAGAGAGTATATAGAGAGAGTCACACACACAGAAAGACAGAGAGACAGAGAGAGAGAGAGAGAGACCCCCCCCACCTACAGTACTCAGTGCTGGA
>NC_137189.1:18833986-18841486 GCF_960531495.2 Zeus faber
CGACCGAGGCGACCGTCACTCGAACCGGATCCCGATCACGGCTTGTCATGTTACGGAAACCCGGCGCCGTCATTCACAAATCCACCGCTTTAAAATCAAATGTACCACGGTGATGCGATGACGGGAACACGTCTGTCTGTCTGTCTGTCTGTCTGTCTGTCTGTCTGTCTGCTCTCGTCATACGGGGCCAACATCGCAAAGACCGTCGGCGCCGCCGCGATCGTCGGCGCCGTCGGGGTCGGTAACGCGATCCACACCGCGAGCATGTTCGGCTGTAATTCGCAGGTTTTGAACGAGCGAGATACGAGATATGAATTATTCAGTGCACATAACTGAGCTCCACGCAGGGAAAGGAGGAGGAGGAGGAGGAGGAGAGGAAAAGGAGCGAGAGAGAGAGAGAGAGAGAGAGGGAGAGAGGAGGGGGGATCAAGGCATCAGGGCATCTAGATGAATGCGGACTACGATCCCCTTTCCGTTTCACACTTCCCGACTTGATAGAAAGGCAGCGAGAAAGGAGGACGGGAAAACCGAGGGTGTAAATCACTGTCGCCCTCAGTGTCCGAGCTGCAAAATAATAATACTTATAATAATAATAATAATAATGATTATAATGATGATAATAAACATTTCAATAAAACCCCACAGAGAGACGGAGCGCCAGCCGACACCGACACGTATGACGCCCGGGAGAGCTACCCCCCCCCACCCCCACCCCCTCCCCTCCTCCCCCGTCACAACCGGGAAACCGGGGAAATTAATTCGTGCACGTCGCGCGACGGCGAGTCAATCAGATCGAGGGAGGAAATAAAACATTTGAATTTTTGATTTACCTGTCAGGACGCCGACCCGGATTTGGTGGTCGTGGTTTGTTAAAATCATCCCGTCTGACGCCATGTTCAGCAGCGCTGTCCGCCCGCACTGAGAACTCGCGGCAGGGGCCGAGCGCCGATCGCATCGAACTCCGGGGAGGGAGGGGGGGTGGGGGGCGGGGTGGGGGGGGGGGTGATACAGCAGCAGCCAGACGCGATCGGTCGAGAGCCGAGCAATCGGGCCACCGCCACTGAGCAGCCCACAGCAGGTGGTGGTGTGGATCCCAGATTAAACTCTCATTACTGACCCGCCGTTGATTGATCTGCTCTGCGAGGACGATCAGGGAGAACAGACATTGCCAATCGACCGCCGCACGTTTGACGTTTTGATGTCACCCCAAGCACACTTTGTAATGAACCCGATGGTTGTTGTCCGCCATGCAGATGAAAAGGACCCCACTAGTCTCTGCAGTTGTGGGAGATCACACAGTCTGACCCGTAATAAATAAATAAATACATCTGTATCCCGAGGGCAAAAAAAAAGAAAAGAAAAAGCGAACGCTTCTATTTATAGACCGGCTCACAGCATGCTTCCATTCGGTGTATAATTCCTCTTGTTTATTCTCGTGGAAGAAGAAAAAAAAACACGCCCGTCCCCCCACCCCATGGCTTTCTGTTTGGGAAAATGTCGATATGCATAATTCACCAATCACACGTGCGTGAGCACAGCGACCGTGACGAGAAATGGGGCGTCTCTTCCGCCTCGGAGGGTCGGCTTCAAAAAACGTTTACTCAAATAACTGTGTGTGCCCGTGTTGGAAAGTTCGAGTGATCGGAATGGCTTAGTTGAGTTTTTTATAAAACTGAGTGGGATTCTTTTCCCTATTCTTCTTGCACCTTTTCATGTGTGTCCAAAATCCAGGTCGGCGTCTCCTGTCTTTATCTGTTTAGGCCTCTCTCTCTCTCCCTCTCTCCGTGGATACCACCACAGCCAGGAGCTCCGAACCAGGGGCTTCCCAGTTCCTGGTGCTAAATATGCCTTGCTGGTGGCACCAACACACAGGAGAGATGGCCTTTTTTATTTTTTCGGTATCCCAAAATAAATAAGCAAATACACCCATACTGTACGAGAACCAATACACAGGGACACACACACACACAAACACACACAAACACACACACACACACACACACACAATCTGTCTCTCTCCACGGTGTGGAGCTGGCAAGCTCTACTGGAAAGATGGGATTCCCCAGTTGGGTTGGGAGAGGAGTGCGGAGGGGGAGTCAGGAGGAGAGAGAGAGAGAGAGAGAGAGAGAGAGAGAGAGAGAGGCAGGAAGTCGACAGGCTGGGAGGAAGTGAGGGAGGAACAGCATCTGGCCCGTCGAGATGCGTGCACGCCTCGCCGCTCTCATGCAAGCGCCTATGTGCACGCCGTAATGACGTGTAATTGCCTTTTCGCCGGCGGCCCCCGTTTTCGCTCGTGATGCTCACACTTGATATGGATCAGTGTTTGGGTGGGGTGGTGGTGATGGGGGTACCCCCTCCGTCTCCTCCATCCCCTCATCCATCAGTGTAATAAGGGGGCGGGGGGTCCTCACACAGCAGTAGGCGTTGGAGGGAAACGGCAGCGTATGGCTTCCCTCATCTTCAGATCACATCCCGGAGGAGCCTCCTGTGCCACTTCACACCATCCCACCATCCAAAAACCGCCACTACCCACCAGCTTCCAGGGTGGGGTGTAACCGGAGGAACAACAGCTTGTCCTGGATGTTGATGTTACGCAACCGCAGAGTTGCTCAAGCCCTCAATGCCGGGCTGATGTTGCTAAATACTGGCAATAGTGTGTCTGTGTGTGTGTGTGTGTGTGCGTGTGTGTGTGTGTCTGTGTGTCTGTGTGTGTCTGTGTGTGTCTGTGTGTGTGTGTGTGTGTGTGTGGCAGGAGATGGGGTACCACCACAAATACTTCAAAGTTTAGGGGTTTCACACGCAAACTATATTAATAATAATAATAATTGTGCATTTTATTTATGAAGCGCTCTTCCAAGAAATTAAAGCAGTGTACGCTCAAGGAAAACAGATCATGAAAACAACCCCAGTAGAGGTCAACAACAGCAACAACAACTTGTTGTTGCTTGTACAATACACCCCTTATTCAGGATTTTTGCTCAGCCGTCTCTGTTTTATTTTCCTTTTTTCTTGACGGATCCATCCCTCTCATAACAAGTCCCACCCAAAGAGAGTTTCACGACTGTGTGAAGACACACTCTTGATTGTAACAGCACAGACTTTAGGACATACAGTTCATGTTCAAGCTTAACTCACTTCCGCCTCAGCTCCCAAAACAAGCGTCTCCAGTTGTTAAACGCCCGATAAAGCCACGTTTTAGTTTTTACAGAGTTCCGCCGAGTTAAACGTCTCTTTACAGGTCCTGCCTCGTTCCTCATCATTTTATATGTCAATTGTTTTTTTTATACCCAGTGAATAATAAAACGCTTTTCGATGTATGTTTTATATGACAACGACTTGCTATCGGTCCGGTCCGGAGAATCAGGCACATTGATAACAGAGGCTTGAGTCTTTTGAACTAAGGGTGAGTAAAAACACAGAAATCGAGGGAGGAAGGAAGGAAGGAAGGAAGGAAGGAAGGAAGGAGGGAAGGAATGGAGGAAGTAAAAGTACACAAATCAAAGGATGAAGCAAGTAAGGATGGACAGATGTAAAAAGACACAAATCAAGGGATGGTGTGGTGGCAACAGACATCTCCGGTCCCCCGGGGACACTTAGTGATTTGGAGGGCCCAGGCAAAACCAATTGAGGGCACCTTCTCCACCTCGGTCGGTGGCGTAGGTTTTGTTAGAACATTCAGGAGACATTGACACATTAGGCAGGGGGTCTGGAGGCCGTCCCCCAGGAAATCTTAAGCATCAAACATTTCATTTCCAGGATTCTGGTGAATTTTTCTGGATCAATTTATGGTGGAAATGTTTTTATTAACGAAAACACAAAACTGCTTTTATTAAGGAGACAAATGCACGCGTTCTAAATATTGAGCAGGACGTATCCGTTACCCCCAAAATCTACGCCTATGACCTGCTTAACGCAATCTTGGCTAGTAAACAACTAACTCACTATTTAGAGATGATTTCCAGTGAACAAAGCTAAATGAGAATTATAACTGAATCATTCAAATGCTCTTCACTCCAATAGAGGACGGTGGAGCAGGAAAAATATTGGGAATATAAGATTTGATTATTCTTAAACAATAGGATCAATCTTTTTTTCGTTAAATGCCTTGCTTTCATTGTAATTTTGTAATTCGTTTAATATAAAAATACAAAAAAAAAGGTTTCATAGAATTTCATAGATAAAAGAAATGCTTGGGATCGATCCGGCTCACTGAAAAGAGACAAACTTTTCAACACTACTGCAAGTAGACACTCCCGGTCCCTTCTCCGCCCACTGCATCCATGTCCGCTCAGTATGTTGTTCTCTAATAACACATTTTTCCTAATTCCACTCATTAGGTGTGAGCAATGCACAGCGCTGATTGCTGGAGTGAGTGACAAAGGAAACAACATATTTTATGAAAAATAAAAATCCACACAAATGTAGGTGGCCTCCTATTGCACGAGGCCCCAGACATTTGCCTAACTATGCCCTATGGAATGACCGTCTATGCCCGGGGAGAGCGAGCGAGAGATCCAGGTATAAAGCGGAAGAGCAGATGTTAAGGGGAGAGAGCGGGAGGGAAAAGGAGAGACAGACTGAGAGAGAGAGAGAGAGAGGGACTGAGAGAGAGAGAGAGAGAGAGAGAAAGAGAGAGAGGGAGTGCTAGGCCATTACGGCAGTGGCGGAATGCGGGCCCCGGGGCCCTGAGGAATCAAACCCATTACGTCTGATGGCGGATTCTTGTGCTCGGGCCGAACGGACGCCGTGCGGACGCGCCTCCTCGCCAGCCGGCCCGTGTCGCAGAGTATCGATGCACAAAGAGAGGAAAAGGAGCTGCACGGCGAAGGATAAAAAGGAGGACATGGGGAGGAGGGCGAGTGAGACAGAAGAGAGAGAGAGAGAGAGAGAGAGAGAGAGAGAGAGAGAGAGAGGGCAAATGAGGAAGGAGGGGTGGAGGAGGTAGTCTGAGAGGTCGCTCCCTATCTGAGATGGATTTCCTAATGCAGAAAGTGTACAACATGTTTATATACACTGTGAATAGTGCATATTACATACTTATATTATATTAGATCACATTATATAGAGCAGGTGGAGCTGATAATTTTATACGTTTGCATAATTAAGAGGCTGGCAGTTGGAAAAGCACAACGTCAGCACAGATCATGGTCATCATGACCATCACAGGTCAGGTCATGACAGAACCCCGGGTGATTGCAATTTTTATTTTTTTTCTGACGTTTAGTTGGCTAATTGGTAAAACGTACATAATTATTTTGTCCCTTAAATGAAAAAAAAAAAAGAAAAGAAAAAAATGATACGCTCTTGCTGATGGCCTCAGCACCCATGGGTTCTGGACTTTGGAAATTTTGACAATGGCTCCCTTTTAGTTAAGGATTCTTTATTTATTTTTTAAACTATTATTCAGCCTTTATAGAGGTGGCATGTTCGGTTATTGCTATTGTCATTTTTATTGTCATCATGGTTACACTGGCCTCACAGGCCCACCCAGAGTTCCATTGCTTGATCCTAGAATCAGAATCTGCCAAGTACATGCACGAGCACAAGCATAATATACCTGTAGTATAGTTGTGTGGTGCCGTGTGGATGCCGTGGCGATATTCTCCTGACAGACAGGGGGCGCTGTGCACAAACCACCAGGGGAAACTGAAAGAACCACTGTCAACGTTACAAAGAGGTCCTGAGGAAAGGGTGTGAATAACCTGAAAAGAGCAGTAAAATGAAAATGCAAAGTGTTAAATGTATGTATATCTATTGTAGTGAGTGCAGGGTTGAGTGGTGAGTTTGTGAAAATTGTCGGTGTAAACTTTACGAAGAATCCCCAAGGTATTAAAATAGTCCAAATGTTTCGATAGAGACAGCGCTATCTCCTTCCATGAAGTCAAGCGCAACTGCTTATTTTTGGGGTCACTGATGGATGGATCGTACAGATGCCTGTACCTGCCGACCCCTTCGCACACGCTTCCTTCGGACGTTTCCATCTTGAATTACCTGAAGCACGTGGCTGTGAGTCCCTAAAATTGGGAGGTGCGCGCCCTTGCGCCAAATTGCCGGGCGGCACCGTAGTGAGCACCGCAGTGATGTCGTATACGCCGCCCGCACGAAACGACACTACAGCTGCGGTGACTATAAAGCAGGCTTAATCCTTCAGGGATTTATTCCGCAATGTTGGCTGCGCTGTGGCAAAGCGATGGTGCATGTCCATCCATCTCGGCCTCCGTGTACCTATTTGTTGTGACGTGTCTGATGTAATATTTGTGTAAAGCTTCACAGGAGGGGCTGGCGGGCCACGCCGTGCATGTCCGACATGATGGAAATATGTAGCACACAAAATGGGATCTTTTAGTTGCTTCTTTAGAAATGCCCTTTCTGGAACTGGGGAATACTTTGGTCAAGGATTTCTGTCCCTTAAAGGGACTTTACTTTACATAACTCTATTCCTTTC
Organism: Zeus faber; assembly: GCF_960531495.2. Taxonomy (NCBI): domain Eukaryota; kingdom Metazoa; phylum Chordata; class Actinopteri; order Zeiformes; family Zeidae; genus Zeus; species Zeus faber. The sequence goes on from NC_137189.1 coordinate 18,840,432, forward strand.
TATTTTGTACCCCCGCGTTGTATTACCTTTTTAACTCTTATTTTATTTTATTTTTATTTTATTTCTATTATTCTTTTGACTAACTGCATTACGTTTTAGGAATCAGTTAGTTTCAGTTAGTTAGCTCGGTAGGAATTAGGTTACGCTATTATCTTCGGTTTAGAAACTATTGTGCATAATCTCCGGGTGCGTTGTAAAGGCATTTCACTGCATATATTTATGAACTTATGTATATGTATGTGACAAATAAACCTCTTGAATCTTGAAAAGTATTCCATATTTGGATTTACACACAATGCACCCAAGACGCAACAGTGAAGACAACTTTTACCTGAATGTGGCCATGTATCTTTGGTGTGGTTGGTGGAACCATGACTGAGTCTTCAAACAGAAGTAAAGAGCCACTGGACTAAGTTCAAGTACTTCTTTAAGAAATAATCCAACACTTCTGGTTCTGCAAAGTGTTGTGGACAGAGAATATCTATAGAGCCATCTTTCGTGAGAGCAGAGGTGGGTCGCCGGTACGAGTGAATAAAAAAACTTTCCGGGCACTTGTGGCTGTCCCTTGTCATCAAATCTGACAGCCAGTCAGAAAGCGTGACCCAAAGGAAAGAGGACCCTCCGGCACCTGTCCATCCATCCAAGCTTTTCCCAGGCACAAATTGAATTCTGGGATTTGCAGGAGGACAGCTTGCTTTTTTTTTTTTTTTTCCTGGTCGGGAATCTTATCTCACATTTACGCACGCACACACACACACATACGCACACACACACACACCTATGAACCTTGCCTCCCCCAGCAACCACCACCACCACCAATGTGGAAGTTTGAATGACTTTCAAGCTCCACTAGGTCCGGTGCAGGATAATGACTGCGATGAGTCCAGGTAATGCTGTTAGGGCGTGCTGTTAGGGCTGTCATGGGGGGTGGGGCGAGGTGCAGAGAATGAGGGAGTTAAAGGAAGAGGGAGAGCGAGTGAGAAAGAGAGAGAGAGAGAGAGAGCGAGAGAGAGAGAGAGAGAGATGTTGGACCTGACAGGGCCTGGGAGCAGAGT
>NC_137189.1:18845817-18858317 GCF_960531495.2 Zeus faber
GGAAGCCACTATGCTTTTCGTTTTTTGGACAATTTCAGTAACACAATGCTAAAGCCAGGATGGAAATCAGATACAGTATAATCACTTCTTCGTTGCATGAGGGTTGTATTGGATGCTTGTGAGTCTTTCTCCGTGAGTATTTATAATGCATTGGTTTTTCTGACTTTTGAGAGATCTATCCATGTTGTTTATGGAGTGCTTTCGACCGTAAAGGCTGCTTTTCTGCTTTCTGGGAGATCGAGAGATGGAGATGGAGATGGGGGCACAGTCCTCAGTTTGCGCCGTAACGGCGCAACCCCACACCAAACCCACACCATTTTCTAAACGATTTAACGAGGGTGGGGTCGGGCCAGAGAGAGACGGATCACGCTCCGTGTCCTCATGTCGAGTTTTAAGCTCGTTTAGCGGAAGAGAAAGCTCACACGTACAGTTCTAGTGGGTAGGCCTAAAGCAACCACCCTAATATGATACACTCACACTGTGGTTTTGGTCGGATGTGATGCTGTGGGACGGTTTACTCCACACCTTCGTCCAAAGTCGAAACTCAGTACTCCTTCCGGAAGACAAATTGATGGGATTTATTTTTTCAAGGATATGAGATTACTATTTCAAAGAATATCTGATATGACCCCACCCTGCTTGGAGGTTCACTTATCAAATTCAATCAAATATTCAGGCGACCTGTCCTGACACTTGATGCTTAGGTGTCATGGCAATATGGCCAAAGTGGTGGACACAAAGTGGATTTTGATGAGTCAGGATATAATGTATTTGAAAGAGATAAGCTTCCCAAACCTTAAAACAGATTTTTTTTTTTTTTTGTAATGCATTTGCCCAAGTTAACCATTTTGAGCCTAGTATTTAGCATTAACACACAATCACAAGAGGATGCTCATCAATCTTCAGCAATTCCCTTCCATTCCCGTCCAGTCACATTGAGCCCAAGCGCAAACTGTGGTGGTGGTTCTCTTTCAGAGGGGAAGACCGCCACCCTGCGTCCATATTTAATACAAGCCAGGCAACAGAGTGCTGCTACCCTGTCAACACACGACATCCACAATAACCCTCAAATGGCGTGGCCGACGTCCATGTAATGTCGTATGGAGCAGGGCTTCCCAAACAGGGTTCCGTGGCCCCCTGAGGTTCCTGAGAAAGAATCGCAGGGCGTCCGGATCAAAAGTATTTTAATATATTTATTTATCATATATTTTCTTTTTCGTTTTTTCATTCATATTTTTGTTGTTAAATGTTAAATACACACACACGCGCACACACACACACGCACACGCACACGCACACACACACACAATTGTAAATATATATATACATTTATTTATATATATATATATATATATATACACACACTATATGTATATATATACACACTGTATATATGTGTGTATATATATATACTATATATATATACACTATATAATGAATATAATGTATATATATGTGTGTGTGTATATATATATATATATATATATATATATATATGTGTGTGTCTGTGTGTGTGTGTGTGTGTGTGTTATGCATTACATTATACATTTTAATACTTTTACTACTTTTTAACAGATAGTAATTCATAATTGTGGGAGTTTTTAGATGGTTGAGTTTGCATTTTTGTGATAGGATATACTTTCATTCTAATGACTTCACAATTATTGGACATTAAAAATCCTATAAAACACATCCGCAGAGCACCCCAAAAAACAGCATTTCAGTGGGTTCTTGCCAGAGGTGGAGGCACCTGCAGAAGCACCGACCAAGCTGAGCAGCTGATCAATACCGACACGGGTGTTGCGGCGCACAGAATGCAAACAGGAAGAAATCGATAGGAAAAAAACGAAAAGAAAAAGGTTAAGGCAGGTAAAATGCGGAGGACAAAGTTTACTCAAAGTGATTAAAAATAGTTTTATCTCTTGTAGCAGTCATTCTGAAGGAAAACAATCCCGTTTTGGATTTATCTTCACAATAATGTATTGTATTGATACAGTTATTGTCATGTAGCCAACCCCATCAATATATTCTCAACAATAATAACACACACACGAACACACACTAAACGTAGAATCAAAACAAAAATCTGTATTCTTATAACACCATGCCACTATCTATATAAATTGTCATGGAGACATTTAGGGATTATTCACCTGTGAATGAAGCGTCAATACAGCCCTCAGGGGTTAAAATAAGATACAAGTGCAGACCAGAGTAGTAGGGCATTATAAAAAAATAATAATAATGATACAGTTTTAATAATAAAAATAAAAGACGGGTTTAAAAAAGAGAGCAATGTGAGATGGGGATTTTCTAAAAAAAAAATTTTTTTTTCTTTTTTTTTTTTTAGCCTTTAGGGAGTTGTAAACGAGTCTAAGCCCCTTTCGGCCTCTCGTGATGGCAGTCCATTCGTTGTAAGCAGTAGTAGGCAATGGTATAATCTCAACATGCATAGTGCCTTCATGTAATCATCACCGTCACCATCGTTTTTATTCTTATCTTTTGTTTTATGACAACCACCTAAACAAAGTAATCTCTAGTAATACCGCTTCTGACCAGCAGATGTCAGTATTGTCCTCGACCTTTGGTTTTCTGGCCTGAACTCTGGTGGAACCTGGACCAGATGTGTGTGTGTGTGTGTGTGTGTGTGTGTGTGTGTGTGTGTGTGTGTGTGTGTGTGTGTGTGTGTGTGTGTGTGTGTGTGTGTGTGTGCGTGTGCGCGTGTGTGTGTGCGTGCATGTGTGTGTGAGCGCGTGTGTGTGTGTGTGTGCCTGGACTGTCCAGAGCCGCACTGCATCAAACACAAGGTGGGTAATTGCTGATAATAAAGAAAGCGGAAGCGACATCGGTCTAGTTTTTTATGCCAATGGCAACGGCGTAGGATTTATGGACCCACCGGCCAAGCTGGCATCTTTCTTGTAATTCATTACGCTCCGCCATCAGCGAGTGTCAGATTGTCAAGGCATAAATCCCCACACACCCCCGCCAAACTGGCACGGGGTGGGGGAGTGTGCCCGTACACATGTGCTTCTTGCATAAAATCGTCACCCTACTTTGGATGAAGTCGTAAAACAATTTGCCAGCTCAATCCCAGCGTGAACTACAGTAAGTCCAGATATACAGTACCTGCTGGACAAAACAGCAGGGGGTGGGGGGGGCGCGCGTTCACTGAGCTGTCAAAGTGCATCCTGTCAAAAGGGATTTATCCACCTGATCTAAAGGTTTATTAGTCTGCTAAACTGGTGCCACCGAGCCTCTGTGGCTTTCCTGACTGAAACACAGTCCATAGGGCTGAACGCCTGATTTTACAAGACCTACAAGACGCTACAAGATTTAAATTCAAACTGAAGGACATGCCTTTTAGTGCACACAGACAAGGCCGTTTGAGTGGTATGTCCTCACACAGTATTTGCCATAGCAACAGGCTTGTTCTTATCCTATTTGTTGAAGATTATTTCCAGCCTATGTTGTGTTGGATTGTCCATATGTCACATTCTGGTGACACGGTGGCACAGTGTTCGATTCCCGCCCGGGGCGCTGTTGGCACCGCGCTCTGGACGCGCCGCTGTATGCCGCCCACTGCTTCTGGCTGCCCCCCGGAGGAAGCCAGGATGGGTTAAAAGCAGAGAATAAGTTTCACCGGCCACCATTTGAAGCGCGCGCGTGTGTGTGTGTGTGTGTGTGTTGAGTGCATGTGTTGTGGTGTGTGTGCCGGGTGATGAATAAAGAGAATCTTGTAATTCTAACGTTCCAGTGGAATGGGTATTTTCAGTTCTCTCACCCCACATGCCCGCGGCTCGATCAGCACACACCACTTTGAATACCAGCATCGTCTCAAGCCTATGGCTCCCATCGCCAAATCAGAACCCATTCAGCAGCAGAAGTAAAAGAGGATGGCAAGCAGTCGAACAGATTGGACCAATTCAAAAGGGTGAGTGAGCAAAAGCAACAAAAAAACAGGAACCCTCTGTAAGGTGGAGGAAAGAGCCAGTGTTGGCTCAGGGGGGAAAGGGAGCAATTAGCCAAGATAAAAGGCATGGCAGGAAGGGTAAGACAACCTCCTATTACTCCAATTAATTCAACTTAAGAAAGAAGCCAGCGCACCAGAAAATGCAGATCCATTTCCCTGAGTGGGCAGCAAGGACCCAGGCCTCCTGCCAGGAAGAGTGCAAAACAGCACGCTGGCGTTTCTGAGCAGTGGCCCGGTCAGTGGACACATTAACACTAATTCGACATGACTTGTTGATATATTTGCATGGCACCAACCATGTTAATGGTAGTTTTTAATGCCCCGGGTGCATGGGAATCGAAGTGAATAGTAATGGCTTAGGGCCGAGGGGTTGAATGTGTAGTTACGCGTCATTATGGTTGGGTGAGCCGGCGGGTGTGTGTGTGTGTGTGTGTATATGTGTGTGTGTGTGTGTGTGTGTGTGTGTGTGTGGGTACGCCTATTTGCGAACGAGTGCGGTGTTCAAATTAATTTGTCTGCCGGCTGTCAAATCTGCAAGATAATGTACAAAGTCTCACGCGCGACGGCGACTCTTCAGTCGGCGGCCGCCGCTGGCCTTTAGGTTTAGATCCAAACTTTTGGCTCGTAAATGATTTTGAAGGCGGAGGCCATTGGATGGCGCCACCAGGGCCGCGGCAGCAGCATGGCGGTCGCGTTTTGTAACTCCTCACTCCATTCATCTGCTTTCTCACCCACTTACTACTCAAGGTGGCGGGAGTGACTGGAGCCCATTACACCTGACCGACTTAATAATTGTTTTATATATTCAAAACCCCAAATAACCATGAAACAAAGCCTGTGTTTACTGGTTCCACCCCGCTGTGTCTAATAAAACATACAAATATAAAGAAGCATTCGACCGTCGCCGCGTGCACCTGTCACCGTTCCTGATCTGTCACTGCGTACTTGCGAGACTTTGATCCGGAGCTAAGCTAATTTAGCACACAACTTTAAGTGCGGCGGGATGGGGTCGATCCAAAATGGATATGTTACATTAGCTAAATGCTCAGCAAATTAGCGTGGAATGTAGCCAAGTTGGATAATAAGAATAAGGGCGGGGCTTGTCGTGCGACGGACCCTCGCGAATGCCTTTTGCCTGGTGCTTCGAGTGCCTTCACTGTGGCCCTCGATCAAACGGCCCACGCTGATCTTCCCATCATCGACCCGATTAATGTGCCGCCGTAGCAACAGCTGCCGTGGTGAACGTCCGCCGCCGACGGGCGAGGGCCGTGAGATTTACTGAGCTGCTCCGACGCGGCGATGGACGGACGGCTTTGTTGTGTAACCCCGCACCGTGAAACGAGCCGTGTTGAGTGGGAGTAGGTGAATCGGGGTTTAAAGGCTTAGTCCGACAGATTTAGCACACCAGAGCTCGCTTATCCACGTGATTAACTAAACTGGAGAGCTAATGCCTTTTATGGGGTTTTTTGTATGTTTTTCCATTGTGTATGCAGTAAGTAAGGTCAAGCAACCCCTTATGAATTTTTATATATCGAAATCCACCAATTTTATCACAAATTTGAAAGTGGTAATCCGCTTTGAAGATCCGCTTTGTTGCGCCACAAGTCCCAGAATTCCTTTTGAGTTTGCCTGAGAGAAAGAGTTTGCCTTCTTCTGATCGATTGATTCCATTTTTTTTTTTTAATCCATATGAATATTCATATCCGCACCACCTTAAGCGACCAGATAAAAAAAATCAAATAAAAATCAAACGGCAGAAGGCAAACTTTGGACCGTTTCAGATTGAAAATGGAACACAAGGCAATCTTGTGGATGCCGCTTTCCAGCTGCATAATGTGAAATTCTCTATTAATTCTCTATTCATTTGCGACTTTACATTAAAAAAATCTTCAGTTTAAAGGACTACCAGAGTTCTTCATAGTGGAATAGAGATATGACACAAAGAGGTTGCGCTGAAAAACAAAGAAAGCTCATTATTGTATTATAATGAACTTCGTCTTACTATAAATCCCATTCATCCTTAATCTTCAGTGGTTATTGTTTCTTTTATCAAGCCCCACCACCACCCCCACCCCCGCCCCCCATTGCTGTCCTTGTCAATAAAACTGTGTCTATAGCTCCAAATGTCACCCCACCGTGGAATCCGTTTAATCTTCATTAATTCCATATTCGTGCGGCGACTGTTATCTCGTGTTGGGACCGTTCGATCGCGTGTCTCCCCCTGATTTCTGTTTAATGCACGTCATTGATTCGCCCTCGTCAAATCTAAATTAATTACCGCGAAACGGACTCTCTCAACATCACAGAATCAAATCTGTCGGAAGGAGAAGGAGCGGGTTTGCCGTGTTTTTGGACTATTGGGCGGACCGTTATAAAAGGAACTTAAGAGAGAAAAGAGGAATCTAAGGACAAAAATCAATTATGTTGATGGACATTGTGTGTGTGTTGTAGCCAACAACAGCCTCCGCCGTTTTCTCCCAGCCTTCTTTTTTTTCTCCTGCAGCACCTTTTGGGGCAGCGAGGCGCCGGCGGAATGTATATTAAGCCCCCGATGACGCCGAGACCTGGGCAAGCTAAGGAACACGCTGGATTGTGCAGAGAAACCAGCTAAAGGCCTCCCGAGTCAATATTAATCTTCCAATATGAAAGACTGGATTATTATCATCGGGGGTCCATTTGCCCGGGCTTCATCTAAGAGCGGTGTAGACCAGACAGGAGGTAGAGAGGTGGGGGGGGGGAGGGAATAAGTGAAAGACAGAGCGAACTTCCACCTTTTTGCATGGCGAAGCGCACCTCGTTTCGGCAAAGCACCTTGAAATTGATGTGAATGGAGGAGGAGAGAGAGAAAAAGAGAGAGTTACAGCAGAGGGGGAGAATTACGGAGGAGGAGAGGGGAGGGAAGGGAGGGCTAAATACAGAGGGCTTACAAGCCAAGGACACTGACAAGGTGATTGCTATAGCATGAGTCCATCTGTTGAGTGTGTGTGTGAGTGTGAGTGTGTGTGTGTGTGTGTGTGTGTGTGTGTGTATGTGTGTGTGTGTGTGTGTGTGTGTGTGTGTGTGTGTGTGTGTGTGTGTGTGTGTGTGTGTGTGTGTGTGTCTGTGTGTGTCTGTGTGTTTCTGCAGGTCCATATGTGTCTGGGTGGGTTTGTGGAGGGATTTTTTTTTACCTCCATGAATTTGCTAACGTGGTTGCATGAGCATGTGTGTGTGTGTGTGTGTGTGTGTGTGTGTGTGTGTGTGTGTGTGTGTGTGTGTGTGTGTGTGTGTATGTGTGGGTGTGTGGGTGTGCGTGTGTGTGTGTGCGTGTGTGTGTGTGTGTGTGTGTGTGTGTGTGTGCGTGTGTGTGTGTGCGTGTGTGTGTGTGTGTGTGTGTGTGTGTGTGTGTGTGTGCGTGTGTGTGTGTGCGTGTGTGTGTGTGTGTGTGTGTGTGCGTGTGCATAAACTCTGTCTGTGTTCGTTATCATGTAGTAATGAGCCTGAAGACCAGTAACTCATGCATTCCGCAGCGCGGCCCCTTACGGAAAGAATGGTCCCCGCACCCATCAGTGGATAGCAGACCACCTGCTGAGCCTCCGTTGGCTTCCAGAATCCCTACGTCCAAACCAACCAACTGTCCCAGGTCCTTCCCCCGGATCCAGTATTGGGGTTTAAGTCCCAGTCCTCGGCGGTCCCTCCTTCTGCACTGCGACATTCAGGACTGGGGGGTCCGGGGTCGGGGGGCTTGGTGGTTTGGGGGGCGGTTCTTCTCCGAACCGGGTCAAGGTCGAACTCAATGCTCATGCATTGAAAAGCACACGAGGAGGTCGAGACCATTCTCGAGGCGGGTGTGGGGTGTGTGGGGAGGTTAATGTTATTCCTGACAATCGACAAAAAACATGAGGTATCGGAAGATTAACTGAACTCTGCTGCACGCCTGTGTTTACCCGCGGTGATGAAATATTCAGGGCGTGCCACTGAGTGTGCTCATAGCTAACCTGTTTTCCAAACCCTCCCCTTGATCAACACTCATCAATTATTCACTGGCGGCCCATTAGCTCTGTGGGAAAAAAAAACATCAGGGAGCTAAAAGTTATACCCCCCCCCCCCAAAAAAAAGGGAATAGAATAGTCCAATAGTGGAATATTTACAACCCTCACTTGACACAAACAGCGTGAAGTTAACCTTGGGAAAATATCTATTTTCAATCGTACCACAGACACCTACATCCCCCACTCTATCCGACTCTATGTGTTTACAAAGCATGCTGAGACACACACACACACACACACACACACACACACACACACACACACACACACACATAGACAAGCTGACAGCGTTCTTTTAGTGTTTCCACGCTGAGGGATGGATGCCGCCAGTCAGGTCCTCTGTCATACGGAGCGTATGGCGTTGTCATGGTCTTGCTCTTTTCTGCAGACCGTCGCTGTCGGCATAATTTGCACGCTTTGGTCCACAACCACCACCCCCCCCTTTACACACACGCATACACACAAACACACTCGTTGCTCCACTATTATTCCGGACAACGATGTCCAAGTCACAGCCGGCTTCCCGGAACTGTGTTTACACATTCGTCATTGCGTGTCAGCGGGGGTGAGGAGGGGATTTTTTTGCTGCTTCACTCGGCAAAAAAGCAATTGCACGCGTGATGTGGCGATGGTGGTGGCGCCGCTGAGAACCCCCCCTCCACACACACACACACACACACCCACGCACACACACACATACACACACCTGGAATGGTAGAAGAAAAGGGGGGCTTCTGGGTAACTCTAGGCTTCTGTGGTTGTGATGTCTGGCGTCCTTGGACGTCCAGCCCCATTTTAACATGTTCTGCCTTCGAGGTGCTATTGCTCTCTCTCTCTCTCTCTCTCTCTCTCTCTCTCTCTCTCTCTCTCTCTTTCTCTCTCTCTCTCTCTTTCTCTCTCTCTCTCTCTCTTTTATCACGCATGCAAGCATGAGGTCCCGCCCTCCCTTGGCGATGCACTACACTGGATTGTTGAGTATTGTTTCAGCATCGGTTCCCGGCCGTAAACTGAGGACAAAACAGGCTATTTCTCTGTCTGAGGGAAATGAGGATCAAAACTGTATTTCATTATAAGATATTTGATTATTAATTCGTATAAGATATGAATTAGTACACCGACAGTGGTTTAGCCAGAGGGTCGGTCAAGTTGCGAAACGATTTATTTTTGGATGTAAAAACTGGTTATCATGTACGATGAGATCACAGAACGCAAATAAAGCCATGGCCAATACAAGACTTGGTACATCAAAGCAGTGTTTTCAGTGATGACGCCTGGCATAAACTGTATGTACACCACAGATTGACGTTGTTTGTACACAGTGAGGTTGGATTGACACACAGAGAGTGCTTACCGGCGAGAGAACCTCGGAAAATAACAACAACCTGGCCCTAGATTATGTCACGACGCAATAATTCAGCGCTGACATTGGGTTAAAACAGTCACTCGGGAAGGAGAACCACACTTTGGTAATTGTGGAAAGTGCCTTTCTGGAAGCAGTGAATCACTTCAAGATTTCAGAGCAGAGTAGAATTCTCCCACTTTCCTTTTCTTTTTAACAATGCAGCCGTCAAAGGCTGTGCTCAAAATCGAATAAATCACCCGCGGCGGCCGTCAGTTTTGCCTGCGTGCAGGTATGATATATAAGAGTACAAACACACTCCTGTGATTGCAAATGATATTAATTACAATCAATCAAGAGCATCTGACAGAGCCATTTGTTAACCTTAGTAAAACACAGCCTACCAACAAGTCTTAATTGAAAGGGGTAATCCGTGATGTTATTTTGCCAAAACATCCTATATTTTATATGTTGTTTTTTATGCTGGCACTTTCTAAGAAACATCCACTGGATGTTTTTCCTTTTTACATCTGCTCCTCCATGTCGTTTCCGTTATTGGTGGTGGGGTCCGCCTTTCCAGGCAAGAAGGCAAATATCAGGCTACAAGTGAAACGCAGCTGCAGTGGATTTGATAAATCATGAACATGAGAATGGTCATCCTTCTTGACCACAACCAGCCACGTTGGCCCAAAATTCTTCGTGGCTGCCATCCACTTCTTGCGCGTGCCCGATCTTGCCGTTCTTGCCGGTACAGGTGGACTCCGGGGGGTCGGCAACAATCGAAGCAGCATGTAGAGGAGCACATGGATGGACGTAATTACATTGAATGACTGTTCCTTATGAAGCGCAAGATAGAAAAAAAAGATCCAAACCCGAAATTTTATAAGTCAGCTCTATAACGTCTGTCAGTGTCACACTAGGCCAGAACAAGCCCAGCGGTTTTGGCCCCATGGCATTGTTTTGGTGCCCTTGGGTTTTGTTGCCCAAGGGAACCATGATGATGTGCTTTTATTGAAATGAATTGAATACTTTTTTTCCCCGCAGTGTATGGTTCGTAACAAGCAACTGCCTAAATATCACACTCTCCCACTCACAAGTGATAAAGTATTGGGGACAGTAAACACGTCGCCCTCTACCTCACCCTTCCTGCGCTGCCTGCTAATAAACAAGCGCGTGGGTGAAAAACGCATAACGCTGAATGGTTTACAACCCGGAAATCACATTTCTGCCCTCTGCCCTTGTGATTTATGACCCGCTGACCCCGACTTCAATGTGATGCAAATCAGATAGAGATGTCCTGGAAAAGCCTGACCGCAGAGTTCCGTGTTAACAACCCTTGCGCCGTTATGCCGCTCTGCCTCTCACAGAATAATTGCAAAGATGAGTGAGTGGGCCAAGACAATGTGGAGGCTCCAGCAGCGTGCCGTGTGTGGCTCTTGCGCGTAAACCGCTATTTAATGAAATTCTTTGAGTCGGTTGTTTGTTGGTGTTAAGTGGCGCGATCTAAGATTTCAATGGTGGATAATGCAAGTAGTGCAGAAGAGCCACAATCAAAAGATGTTGTGATCCTGCTCAGCTGCTCTAGCGCCTTGGTAACAGTTGTTGTTGCTGTCCAGTACGTTTACATGCACACATTAATCGGAATATGACGAATAACCAGTTTAAGATGATTTTTTGGGTGGTGTTTACATGCATTTGCATTATTTTGATTCCTTCCACCAGTTTACATTGGTCGGAAGGATGGAAGGACTATGTTGAATGTGTCTACATGCTACAGTTGAGAGGAATAGGATCGAGTAAGCCTGTCCGGCGCAATATGCTCTGGCGCTTCATTCAGATCAGATATTATGAATACAGTGTCTACATGACAGTTGTTAAATTCAAAATACATGTGATACAATACAACACGTAACTGATTAACACTTACATTCCACCAAAATAAATAATTTAGACGGAATAAAGACAACACTTCCTGTGAGAACCCCACTGACAACTCAGAGCCAAACCGAAAATCTGAATTAGTCTGCGAGTCCTCGGGGCGTGTTACGCATGGGACGACTCCCAACGGGGTATGCGTGATGCGAAACGGGGATTCAGCGGTCAGACGCAAAGCGGGGTCTCGCGTCTCCCCATGCGTAATGCATTTATTGAATCAATTGAATATTTTTCTTCGGTAACATCACGAAAATCATTGTGTGGTCATATAAGCCCATTGGTCAGTCACAGCTTAACCCAGAGTCCTTGTACATCAGATAGTTACAGCGGACAGCTAGCTCTGTTTTTAATGATGACTCCCATCCAATGCACTGTGAATTCCAGCTCTGTCTCCCTGGTCGGAGGTTTAGATTCCCAGGGTGCAGCACAAAGCGGTACAAAAGTAGCTGTGTTCCTGCAGCCATTACTCAGTTGACGTACGGATGCTCAAAAGTCGCATTGTGTTCAGGCCTCGAAATAGTCCAGTTGATCCCTGCACATAACCTTCAATTGTGCACGCCGCAAAACTACACCCGTGTTCAGCTCTAATGAGGCCGTTTGCGGTTCTAATTATGGGTCTAGTTTAAGTTCATCAGGAGGTTCATGACCCGGTGGAGGAGAACAACGTATGAATGTCATGGCGCGTTGTGTGTCTAACACTCGCTTAGATCCGAAAGCAATACACACACACACACACACACACACGCACGCACGGCGCGCATGGCGCGCACACACACATACACACTCACACACACACACACACACACACACACACACACACACACACACACACACACACACACTCTCTCTCTCTCCCATGTACCTGGCGACATTTGGAGGGTAACCTATTTTTATATTTTTCGCATTGAACTGTCAAACAGGGACGCGACGAATCGTACCGAGTTGTGCACTCATTACAAGTTTAAGCGGGGCCCAGGGCATTTTATTTATATATATTTTTTTGTCCAAAGATTTCAATTTCATTATTTGAAATTGTGACACAGATCGGCGGGGGATGATTCACGGCTGATGGGAAAATGTATTTTTGTGCTGTGATGGGAGAAAGAGAGAGAGAGAGAGAGAGAGAGAGAGAGAGAGAGAGAGAGAGAGAGGGAGGGAGAGAGAGAGAGAGAGAGAGAGAGTGATACGATCAAGACAAAGGGGGAAGCACAAAGGGAACAATATT
>NC_137189.1:18863317-18983317 GCF_960531495.2 Zeus faber
TACAAACACCAGTATTTGTCTGGTTTGTCTGGTTGCATTTGCATTTGTGTAGCACTTCATAGAGTTTTGTGCATACGTATCCTTCTGGGTGTAAAATGTTTTCTTCATGTGTGTGTGTGTCTGTGTGTGTGTGTGTGTGTGTGTGTGTGTGTGTGTGCGCGCGTGCTTGTGTATGTGTGTTTGACCAAAAAAAACAAGTAACTTCATTGGAAGAAAACTCCAACTCAAGCTCCCACCGGCCTCCACTTTCGATTTTAAATCCTACATCACTGGCAACGTGAAAACACCCCAACAATTTGTGGATTCTGCTGAGTTTCAGTGGCTGATTTATGTTGCCGCAAATGGGCGCCATTAGCTCCCGTCAGCCCAAGGTGGGATGAGGGAGGAGGAATCAGATGGGAGGCTGTGAGGTTGAGAAGAACAGACCAGAGACGACTGGGTGGGGAAGACATCCAAGGCGAAGGGAAAGACGAGCACGGCGGCTTGTTTGACGTCGACGGCAGATAAGTGATTGATTGGGCGTCACCTGCTCAGCACCACGCCCCCTCCCCGCACAACACTTTGTCTACGCTGCTACTAAGGTGACGCCTCAATGCATGTCAAACACAGGACAAAAAGCAGGAAACATTTCACTTCCCACACAAGCCACCAACTGGGGGAGGAAGACCTGTTTCTAATTCGTCACATTTGGCCACGCTATAATAAGCAGTCAAACTCGAAGAACCTCAACCACCCCGTCTGGCCTACAGACCTGGGGGGCCATGGTAGCACTTTGAAACGGGCCCCTAAATCTTCAGATCTGCTCCCATTCACCATAACTGTAGATGCTGTTTCACAATCGTATTTCATCCGCTTCATTTTCCACGAGTTAAATTACGTTAATATAACTCGCTTCGCATTCCCTCCTGGAACGGAACAGTGGTGAGGAATAAGGAATGGGCAACGTAACAATGCTGTTTCTCATTTCACTGCTGTTGAAGATCTGTGGAAGAAGAACAACCTTTGCCACATCAAGACATGGTTGGCAAGTTAAATTGCAAAGCTCCTTTTTCAGCAAGTAAGTTCATATTATTTCAGGCCACATTCTTCCATATCTTCTCATTCCAGGTGTAGTAGCTATTAGCGTGAAAGTTTACTGGGCCAGTAGCTGTCTGTCACGAGTGCAAGCCTCTTAGCGGTAGGGCTAGTACAAACCCAAACCTGTGCAAACAAGCCTGAAATGCAGGACATACAACTGACTTAAGCTGCTTTCACACATACACTGCAACCCTGAGATTTTCTGGACATTACCCAGAGGAGCTGTATGTGTGAACACAAATGCCCAAATAATTTGGACCGGACATTAACCAGACTTTACCCAACCAGCACCCAATTTGAACCCTTTGTGAAGCCCAAACGAAGAACCCCACATATGGCCTTTGACAACATGGTCGCCTAACTTCAGGGTTCCTTTTATAGTTTTATAAAGTATATTGTATCAAATGATCGAGCATCCTTAAAAAAAACATCCCTGTTTTGTCTATGGGCGTATGGAACTTTCAGCAATCTTCATCGTCAACACCATCGAAGCCCAACTCCACTGACAGGCGACATCAAATCCCCAAACTCTACACCAAAAACCAAAGAGGTTGTATGACATCACTATATGGTCTTGAAATGCACTTTCCTAAGGCTTAGTTTTGGTTTCAAGACAAGTGAACTTTTCATCGGGCCCCTTGACGCCGTCTGACAGATCCCACTGACTCTCTCGCCATCAACAGAGCCGACAGCGTCTTTTTATAACTCGACACGATACTAGTTTTTGTTTTTTGAAACTGACATACTGTACTACCAAGACACGAGCTGTCAGCTGTGAGGTTTCTACCCTGTACAATCCGCAAAGGCATCGATATACAGTCCAGGCCAATGGTTTGTATAACTGACACTGACAGTCAGTCAACACTTCAGTATATTCTTGACTCTATCCCTCCCAATATTTTCTGTCGAAGGGAGTTTTTATTTTTCATAGAGTACTCCTAGAATAGCCGCGTAGTTGGGAATGCCTTTTTCAACAGGCCACAGGGGGGCGCTACAATAAGTAGTCACACTTGAAATCCTGACCCTGCAGCCCTGTTTGTCCTAGAGACCTGATACTTGGTTTATCGGTGTAATTTCTCATGAAGATTTTCCTCAAGAACACAGTCCGTCTAGATAGATTTTCTGCCATTATGGAAAATAAAAGAAGGAAAATATTGAAAACTGTTCTTCTCGTGAACCATAGGTCGGAATAATACCAGATGTGGTACGTCTGTTCCATGGACAAGCCTTGGCAATGTTCTCAAAATGCTAAGGGATCGGATACAAAATCTCTTAGATATGAGCCAATTAAATTCAGATTTTGTGTCGCAATATCTTATCTATCACAACTCCACCTCCCAGCAGAATAGGACCTTGAAATTTGGTAGAACAATCGAGGACAGCACTCTCAGGGGCCCTACCAAGTTTGACATTGATAGCGACAAAAACAAAGACACTGTGTGACCCAATTTTACCTTTGTGCCTACCCTTTCATTTTGTATTGGCACAAATGTCTAATCTCTGAAATTGGACCATGAACCCTCGAAGCGCTCATTATATAACATCATGACATTCATTGCTGTTGGATAAGCGTTATAACAGTTTACACATAATTGAGTATTCATTACCGGTGAAGTTTTTGTGGCAGATCATAGCCAAGTACCGTCGGCTGCACCCACCTATTCACAGTGCACCAGCCTTTCATGAAACAAATTGATGAAGAAGTTGTCAGCAGAGCAGTATACAAGACAAGGTGCAGGATATGAAGACAGGCTGCTTTCCCCCACCACAGCTGTTAACATAGCAACTGATAAAAGCAGCATTAGCAACTTGCCTTGCATGAGTTCTCGCTGCAGTTGGAACTCTTCAGACTTTGAGGCCGTGGAAACATCCCATCATTTATTAAGGAGCCGCATCGCATTCAATGCTAATACTGTACGCCGCCTGAAGTAGGTCATCCAGTACTTGACAAGACGTCAATTTGAACAAAAGGTTCTTTCCTTTAGACTTGGAGTGGCAATTATAATAGCTCTTATATTCTCATTGTTGTTGTTCATCTTATTTATTTATTTATTTATTCTGTTTTGAAGGCATGTATTTTTCATTTAATTGCATTTTATTTTTCGTTGCAACTCAACACCATTGTAAATGGGGATTGGCGTTGGGTTAAAAAAAGAACAACGGTTCTTTGATTGATTGATATAGTTTTTTGTATTGTATAATAAGGTATATAACATATATGCTGTAATGCATGTGAATGATGTGGATCTTTCAATGCCCTTGAATAGCTTTGAAATCAATTTTTTCACTGTAAATTGGCACCGTGGATACTCATCTTTTGTAGCCCGGTAAATATGAATGTTGATTTTCATTCGAGGTTGTAAGCAGGATCCAAAAAGTACTTTATTTTACACTGCAACAGCTCCTCTCAGCAACAGTTATTATGTTATTTTATTAGAGGTGTATTTTGGAAAATACTGTACTGCTCAAAGCAAATTGTGTCTGACATTAAATCAAACGGAAGACTCACCGGGGGAAAGAAATAAAAATGAGTAAAGCAAAGAACTTATAAGACACACACTTCTCTTTCTTTACCTCCTCTGTCTTCATCTCCCGCAAAGTCGAGACCTGTTTATTTGAATCTTTGTTCCACTTTCTGTCCTGTGTGTTATTTTCAATTTGCAATTGGACAATAGGAGTAGAGTGTTGTCATATTACATATTCTCACTGCTTCCTGTTAGTAAACACTGCCACACAGAATTGCAGAATTACTTTTTATTCTAAATATATACATTTTTTGTAGAGGTTCCCTTTATTTTCTTGAAGGTGCAGATCCACAGACACCAAATATATTTAATGCTATACTACTATATGCTATATACAGTACAATATACTATACTATAGATATATACTCTACTAGAAGAAGAAGAAGAATCTTTAATTATCACACAGCACACCACACTACAACACATGCATGCACACACACACACACACACACACACACATACACATGCTGTGGATGGTGGCTGGTGAAATGAGGCCTCTGCATTAAACCCATCCTGGCTTGTCCTTCCTCCGGGGGGGCAGCCAGGAGCAGTGGGCAGCATTCGTGGACACGCCCGGGGACCTGGTAACGAGTAAACTACTATACTACATATACTACAATATACTATACTACGATACTACATATACTACAATATACTATACTACTTTACTGCATATACTCCAGTATACTATACTACTATACTACATATACAACAATATACTATACTATTATACACTATACAAATGTATACAGTATATACTACAATATACTACAATACACTATCAATATACAATACTATATACTACTATACTACAATTCACTATACTACTATACTATATACTTTACTATACTAAATATTATATACTACTATACTATATATACTACAATATACTGCAATACACTATACTACTATACTATATATGCTGTACTACAGTATAATATACTACTATACTATATATTATATACTACAGTACACAATACTACTATACTATATATATGCTGTACTACAGTATACTATAATACTACACTATATATGCTCTAAACTATAATACACTAAAGTACTATGTTATATATACTCTATAATACAATACACTATATTACTATAATATACAGTATATACACTGTACTACAGTACTCTATACTATATATACTCTGTACTACAGTTCACTATACCTCTATACTATATATGGTATAAACTACAATACAATCTTGTACTATACTATATATAGTCTATACTATAATACACTATACTACTATACCATATAATATACAGTATACTCTAGTCTATATTACCTTGGAGCACAGGTTCTCAGCTTGTACAGATCAAACTTAAAGTTCAATAAGGGATAAAAAAAAAAGAAAAAAAAAAAGAGAAACACCATTGAAACCAAACCAACTCATTTCCTGAGGTTTTATCTGGACAGTGATAACATGCAAATTGGCCTAATGATAAACACATAGGACGAAGTGGATGTCTACGCACACGGTCCCACTCCAAATGCACCCACGACCCAGCTCTGGGCCGGGACCCACCAGTTGAGAGCCGCTGCACTGGGGATTTTAAATACAATGACTAAAACCTATACTTTATAACGGGCAAATTTACTCTGTAAAGAGCAGAAAGGCACTTCAGTGGGAATTTCACTGTATCCACTCGTGCTAATGCACCTTGTAGGACTATTTAGAATAAAAGTATTTTTCACTGAATTAATCTCCATCCAAATTGCCAATTATTATTGTCTATTGTTTTGATGTGAAGATGGCCGGAGATTGCAGGCTGAAAGACAATCAATCCACCCATCCATCCATCCATCCATCTATCCATCTATCTAACCATCTATCTACCTATCTACCTATCCACCCATCTATCCATCTATCCATATATCCATCCATCCATCCATCTACCCACCCATCTATCATCCATCCATCCATCCATCCATCCATCCATCCTTCAATATACCTACCTACATGGGGGTAAGGTACCTAAGGTACCTAACATGTAGGTATACTCTGTACGTCTGCATGTGCCTGTGGGAGTCTGTTGGGCGTGGGCGGTTCTGGTAGTGGGGCGCCGACTTGGCAAAAGTTTTATTAATTACTAACAACAAAAAAGCTTGCTGGCCAAAACTATAAATAATAAACAATAGTAATAATAAATATAGCTGCAGGCAGAAATACATTATCGACACCAATTACAAATTTTTGAGTTCCCATGGAATCAGTTGGTGCTGTCGCTCATCTTTACATCAACATTACGTATAAAACTAGTTACATTTTCAGAGTTTCCGTTGAACGCAGCATCGGCTCAGGTAATGCCGCAGTGAGTCCTGGAGACGCGTTGAATTTGTTATACAAGGATATACTTTTTGCGTGTTATGACTTTATCCAAAAAATGAGAAGGCGGCTGTCTACAACCTTGTAGTGCAGTCGTGCCTCACGATGTCTCTGTGGAATGAAATCACTCCATGTGGAAGTTCCCAACAACACAGTTCCATTCAAACGGATTAAACACTGCATGACCCTCAGACACATTTCATCGCACATCTTTGCTATAAAACGTGTATAATCATATGTTTGTATATGTATATATACTGTATGTGTATGTAATTATATTGACACATTTCATAAAGATCTCACTGCAACCAATCGCTGTGTCTAATATTTATACTAATAAATTAATACATAATTATTAATTGATTTATTTGATTGAATATAAATGATAAATTATTTATAAATGATTAAATACAATTATTATATACAATTAATATATGATATACTTTTTTTATGCGTAATTTTTTGATAATCATTATTTAAATTGTCACACACAATTAATACATTATATAATTTTTTATACTTAATTTATATATACTTAATTTATAGGTAATAACAATAAGAATTATTATTATAATTTTTTTTTTTGTAATTTTCAGTTCCCAGAATCATGTGGCGGGCCGGATCGGACCCCATCTGCAGCCCAAATTGGCCCGGGGACCGTATGTTGGACACCCCCTCAACAGTCCCAGTGAGAGGGCATTTTCCAGGCGACGTGGTGTGAGAAAACGCTGTTGAAAGAAAGGTGTAGCTTTTTTATCTTTCTGATGAATGGCCAGCTTCTGTTATTCCTCCTCTTTCTTCCTACTCCCATGAGCCCTTAAGGGTCTTTTTTATTTTCTTTCCCTTATCTTATCCGCTCTATTTGTTTATTCCTCTCGCCGCGCCAATAAATAAAATGCAAATCTATAGTTGAAAAAGGGTGTCAGCGACTGATGTCTGCTTTCTTTTTCATCTAAGTTTGGTCTATGAGAGAAGTCGCAGCTGCAAGGGCTGTAATTCTGTGTAGAAAAAAAAAAATAAACCCATAAAAAAAAAAAACAACCACCCTCCAAGGGCGAATATCCTGTGACGGAGGCAGAGATGGATCGAAAATTGTTCCCGGACAGAATCCTTCAAGTTGAACTACGAGTCCCATTTTTATATTCTGTCAAACACACACACACACACACACACACACACACACACACACACACACACACACACACACACACACACACACACACACACACACACACACACACACACACACACACACACACACACACACACACACACACACACACACAAAGCATAGCCACCAGCCATTGTCCCTGTGGGCTTACTATACTATATGTAGCATATCCAGCAGACATTATGGAGGACTCTCTAGGACCACAAGAACTGGCTGTCTTGCTCCCTCTCTCTCTCTCTCTCTCTCTCTCTCTCTCTCTCTCTCTCTCTCTCTCTCTCTCTCTCTCTCTCTGAAGTCAGCACTTCCTCCGTCAGATCAAATAATTGGATTCCTGCTTGTCAGCAGAATACACATGTACCCTCACCCGCTCAGCAGAACCAGGGTGGAGGAGGGAGGGGGACAGAGAACCACACGGAAGGAGAAGATAGGAAGTTACCATTTGCATAATTACTGAGAGAGAGAGAGAGAGAGAGAGAGAGAGAGAGAGGGATTCAGTCAATTTGGAAATTGTTGGGACCGCTTACACAAAAGAAGGTGTCTTTTTTTCCCCTTCTCTCTAATCCCTTACATACTCTTAATCTTTACCATCAGTCCCTCTCTCAATGGACGTTCATGCATTCTCAATGAAGAAATCTGTTAGTGATGCATCACAGCACTGCCTGTGCCACGTCCAGGAAACAGTCAGAGTCCTGCACCGCGTAGGTATCGGCCCGCTAACCTAACTGGATGTGAACAAATTTAAATCAGTCAGGAAGCGTTAATCATAATGTGATAGACTAACCATTACACGATGATAAGCCTTTGTTTTTTCCAGAGCATTTGATAGCCTGGCCTAGCCATGTTTGCCATTCTAAATATGGATCCCAGGGGTTTGAAACACAACAGATGTCCAAAAATAATTGTCAATTAATCCGCGGGCCTTGTTTCGGACACTGAAGTGCCTCTCGGAACAGAATGTTCCGGCGCGCTGAAGAGCCTGAAGGGCCCCGATGCCATAAATATATGTATAGTGAAACCTCTGATAAGACAAAGAACAACCTTGCACTTGTGTCTTCATTAACGACGTCCGAATTGTTGAACAAGCCGCCTGATCGCCACCATTTCCTCCGTCCCAAAAAGCGCAAGGTCGTTCATTACAAAGGCACTTATGAAGCTGATGGTGTCCCCCGGCTGAAGGAAGGTAGGACCTCAACAGCAGCCGCCACAGTCTCCTCCTCCTCTTCCTCCCCTTCCTCCTCTCCCATGGGGAGACGGCTGGGATCTTATCTATCTGGCGAGGAGCGTGAGAGAACAAGGTTTTTCAGAGTCTTATTTTGGGTGTGTATAAATTATTCAGCGGTGCGCACACTCTTCATTTAGCCGCGATGACGACCCCTCCTTCTACGCTCTCTCTCTCTCTCTACGATCCCTCTCCTGCTTTCGTTCTCCTCTCCATCAAGCTCCTCTGCTTATCCGTCTTTCACCCTCATCCACCCACCTTGTCTTTCTTACGAGCACGCACACACACACGCGCGCACACACACACACACACACACACACACATATACACACAGGGTAGATAAGATCGGTCCTGTCAGAGGGGGCCTTGGCAGGTACGCTCAGAAATATTGATCGTGACACCCCTCGTGTGTTGGAGGGGCGGTTGCAGCAACAAACAGCCAAAGCGGCGCTGGCGAGGAACCCCCCCCCGTGGGACGGCGAGACTGGGATTCCAACTCCGTGTTGGCAGCTGTGAGCGAATTGTCAGCCCACGGGGCAGAAAGAGAGAGGGAGAGAGAGAGAGAGGGAGAGACAGGGAGAGAGAGAGAGAGAGGGAGAGGGAGAGGATTCCCGGGATGACAGGGGAATTGCTCAGTGTTTCCAACGTAGCGTTCCGTGGGAGTGTTTAGATCTCAAGTCACGGAAAGCATAAAAGTTCACACTTGTTTAAAATGTCAAACCGCAACATTCTGATTCCTGTTTTTTGGGGGTTTTTTTTGCCAGAGTAGATGAAGATGAAGGCTTATGCACGGGGAGGGTTGTCGGTTGAAATCACAGGGCATCTGAGAAAGTCAAAACAGGAAAGTCGACGAGTGAGTTTGACCAAGGGACTAAACCGCCAACGGAATGCGACAGACTACAAAGTACTCAGGGAAGTGCTAAATGGAAAAGCATGCATTCCAAAATAACATGCGTGCGCAAAAAAAAATTACCTGGGATGGGAGGGGAAAAAAATGCGTCAAACTTACTTCTACCATTCACATTATGACAATAAAGCAAGTCCCGGCTAGAGGGTGTTCCTCGTTATAAGACCTGAAGTGTCATTGGTGCCCATTATTATGCCCACTATTATCTGGGGTGGCTGCATTTATGCCGATTTGGAAGAGCCAGCACACCGGGACACAATGTACTGTGGAGGTCAAATAAATGAAGAAAGACGCCAACATCTGATGCCCACTGGGGCCATCAGAAGAACTTCACTGAAGGCCAACCAACAAAGAGCATCTTACGCCAACACTCAAGGGCAATCCTCACTTCGGTCAACCTCTTGTTTTGTTATTTTACTACCAATAACCTTTGACTTCAGCATACCAGGGACGTCGACCGCATTACCGTGTCACGAGCATATTACGGATGCTAAGCAAAGGGGCAAATATACCTTTAACAATATGAGCAAGCACCGAGTCTCGGAAATGAGAAAGCCTGCTGAGTTTTTGATGAATGGTGTGCCCGGGCATCCTAAGAAATACTCGCTGTTCATAATTTTTAGACTGTTCTCGTGCCGACAGGGAGGGCCAACAGGGGTTGACTTGATTATTCTTATTCAATGTGTGTCCAGCTTGCCATTGAGCCTTATTCTCTTTATTAACCTGATATGGAAATGGATGGTAAATTGAGGGAATTAATGCTTTTAGGGCTCAGAAGATGTAGTATTTGAATGCGCCTGTCCACAAACATGCAAAACAAAAGTGCCCGATTTGGTGGTATTCTGACCACGTGTGAGTTGGGTTTGTTATTCCATCAACAGTATTCCTACCACCAATGTTCACCACAACGGTCATCAAAACATGTGTTGCCCGGTTATTCCATGGTAGAAGAGCTTTACAAAAGAAGCCAGTGTGGCGTTCCCCTAGGAGATAGAACCTGATCATAGTCAATGACTTGTGCATACTGTAGCAGACTAATCCTTCAGATGACTCAGGAGTGGGGAGTCACTCTGCCAAAAGAACCGTTTGTTCGCAATTCGGTAGCTGTAGCCTGGTAGAGACTCGACTCTCGATTTTGCTAACGAAAAGAAGCGAGAGTCGTGAGTCACACATGCGCCTCAAGCCCCACAGGGTGCCCAACAAGCTCAGTGAGTGGGCGAGAGAGAGCGAGAGTGAGTGAATCTTCTACTTCTACTCCTATAACTTTCTGCACCTCACTTTCTTTATGTGAAAATAGGCCAAGGCATTTGCCGTAATTCATATTGAATACGATTGATTAACACTTTTCATTCCTCCTAAGCAAATAATTTCCACAAAATGTAATTACTCTTGTGAGAATTCTATTCACAGAGTTGAACAGACTCTTCAGACTTGTGTTACGCCGACCGAATCAAATAAACGAAGAGTCTGAAAAATTGATCAAATCTTCTCACCGAGTCAAACCGCTGAATCTCAAAAAAGAGCCAAACTTTTGTCACTAACCTGGCTGACGGGCATTAACTCTGAGGCCGCCTCGAGCCAATAGTGAACAAATCATAAATCACCATATGGTCTTAACGGACAGGCATATTCAGTCATGGTGGTGACTAAAAAGGGTTCAAAATGACAGGGATCAGCGTGGCAAGAACCACAAAGTTTGAGTTATGTCAAGGAGAAAGCAGTAATCAGAGGGAGGCTGGAGGCTGCAGGCGGGAATCAAAAGACATGTCTAATCGAAGCGTCAGTCTCCATGGCTTCCCCCATTTACATGGAGAGGATAAAAAACCACCCCCAACCGGCACAATACCTGCGCGGCGGCCCGAGCTACAAAACACCAGCCAGTGTCTTACAAGAAAAGCGATCGGCGAATGAGCTCTAAGGAAGACGAGCGGAGGAGGAATCGATACGAGTCAGGGAAGCAATGGTCTTAAAAAGAGGACAAAGCAGGTTGAGAAAACAACTTTTACGTCAGATTTCTGTTATCTGCAAAAATCAAAGCGTTACAAGTTGCAAATAGCTGAAAGCGCTCTCCTGTAATCCTCAACAAAAAACAACCACCCTCAAAACAGAATAGGGCGATGGAGTTAATATGATTTTTTTATTTAAGGTTCAGTTAACTGATATAAAAAGGAACATTAGGGCCTCCTGATAATGAGGTTTATATATAAAATGCTTTTCATCCAGTGCTGTTTAAACATTTCCCTCTTTTAATACAAACTAGATAATTGCGAGTTAATTGCCGGCTTCATGCACCCGGATTAACATGTCATTAGACTGTGAATAATCAATGTGACATCGAATCCCCTTTTTTTGGAATTGAGGCCAATCAGTCATTTTTTAAAAATGTTTATATATATAAAAGAACTGGCAGTAGATTACCGAAAAACCATTCACCTTATGAATCAGCCCCTTCCATTGGGTCCAGGCCAACTGGAAAACAAATTGGCCGTTTTTCCACAGCGTGGCGTTTAATGACCACTCCCTGGATCAGCTCATTTCAACTGAAAGAGCAATTCAAAATCACCATATATTAGAAACGGCCTTAATAATTTTTCTTCTTCACTCTAGATGTTTGTAAAAAGCGGAGAAACCGGGTAAAAAGAAAAGAAAAAAAAAAAAAAAAATAGACTTCTTTCAAGGGAAGCAAGTTCCTTGGACATTCTGGTCCCAGGCCTTATGGTCTTCTCAGAATTTATAGATATAGATAACTTATGTTATCTTATCTCAACCCTTTGAAGTTGCAGTTATCGGCGTTGATAACAAACGGCATGTTGTCCTTTTTGTTATTTCACAGCTCTGTGGAATACTCAAATGTGATTGGTCAATTGTGGTAATAGTCCGTCTGTAATTTCTCAATCATAGCCGCTGTCCATTAATAATGACCGTTGTCACGGGCAACCGCTCCTGCACCTGGATTCACGTCCCTGGTTTCACACAGTGAGCTCGATGCTGTTGGGGACTAATCATTTCAAATCAATATTCCGTCTCAGTGTATCATTTTATTGAGTAGGAATCCGTGTAATAGGTGAGATTACATACAGGCAGCCGCTTTATTTGTGATTGTGACCACTTGGCTGCACATTATCCAAGACTTAATAACTTGCGGTTTGTAGTAATAGAAACAAGCAGAGATTCACTACATCTCTATTGTTTCTTATATTTTTTGGCAGGCTTTTAGCTGAGTGCTAACTGTACTGTAAGACTGTAGTAATGCTTATGCTTCCGTGTATTAGGGGTGATACAGTTGCCTTTGCTAAACAAAAGCTAAATGCGAATGTAGCCCATGTTACAAACAACAGAAAAAAAAGCTTCAAGAATCCAGAGGGTTAACCGTGTCGGAGGTCGCCTGGTGATCGACCGTTGGCCGATCAATCGTCCGAGAAACGAATCCAAATGACGGCACTCTCGCTTTCCCGGCCTTCCCTCGGCCCCCGGCTCCATCAACGGCAACGATGCACTTAAATGCAGAGCCCGCGGCCCTAATCTGCCATCAAAGAAGAACTTATTAACCTCTGCAAATGCAGTTCATTACACGGGCACACTTTGCTTCTGCTTGGTCATCAGATCAAAAGGACAAAGGCCAGGAGGTGGCGGAGTTGGGGGGGGGGGGGGGGGTGGAGGAGGAGGGGATGGGACGATTATAACGAGAGCCAATCAAGAGAGTGGAGTGGCAGAAGATTAGTACTGGGGAGGGGAAACGAGAGAGCGGTGTAGGTAGAGAGAGAAGGCGAGGAGGAAAGCAAAGATGTACAGAGTCCAGACAGGACTGGCTGTCCTTTAGCTCCTGGCGAGGCCATTCTGCTGTTGTGCAACGAGCACTGTAATTACAGAGCGGCCGCCGGAGGAAGACGCCCGCCGCCCACTTAGCCTCAGCGACGGGAACAATCAGCCGACTCCCACAATTATAGAACACTCACTCCCTCCGGGGCCTGAAATTTCCCTGGATTCTTCTATTTTCTCCACATGCAATCTTCAGTGCACACTCCATTTATTTTCATAAAAGCAAACGTGTCTTTCTTTCAGGTCCTGTCAAAAGGGTTTTACTTTATAAGTATTAATCGTCCCTGCTTGCCGGATCATTGACTGTGTATGAAATGGACAGCTCGTCCCCCGTTCCCTCACATGGAGATCTTTTGAGGCCAAAAAACATGGCGGCCTAGTTCCGACCATCTTGGAATTTGAAACATAGCCCTTTCCATGCGTTTCCATGGTAACCTATGGAGTTGATTGACAGTTCTCACACTGGTGAGAACCAATAATCGATTCCTGCTCAAACCTGGCCACACTGCCTTTGAATATCGCAAAATGAATTGAATAAAATCAGATTTTCTGACAAAAGTTAGGGAAATATAGTAACAGGAAGAAAAAAAAAATTGAATGTGTATTTATATTTTCTTTGGTCCGTCCTCTAATCAATTGCATTGGGTGTGGGTGAGACTAAAAGTTGTTCCGTAAACAGTCACCAAAGGCACCCGACATATCGTCGCTTCAATTTTCAAAAGAAGCCATCTCTAGCTATGACTATTTAATTCTAAGTTGATGTATTTCCCTTGATGTCGCCATTGCTAGTATATTGGGTTTACTAGTCACAGGTGTCACAGGTACTGAAAACTGATGCTGTGCCCTCAGGGAATCACGCCATATGAGCCTGGAGACAAAATTATTAAGTAATACAATGCTCTAAAATAGTTTACATATATAAATAAAACTTTGTCACTGAAACATGAATGAAAAAATGAAAAAAAAATCCTTTTTCTGGTTGGTTCAGAGAAATGCACCCATGAGGCTCTTGTTGACTTCAGGGGGCATTTTTCCTTTGCCTTAACCAATGAAACAAAAGGGATTAAATCCAGTCAAAAACAGTTGTTTTTGTCTCATTTTCACAGTGGGAGTGTGCTAGGAAATTTGAACAGTGTAAAATAAACCAGAAACAGAATGTCTTAGACACTTTATGAACCATCTGCTTAAGGTGGCTTATGCTTCTGCAACTTTGCCACTTTGCAAGTTTTAAAATAAGATTAATGCTGGGTGTGTGTTGGTGTTGCCAATACATGAAGTTCAATCACAAACTTACAAATACAAATGGCTTTTAAGTATCCCACGTATTTTCTGTGGGACGAGAGACAAAATAGCGCTAAAAAAATGACCGTGTTGAAGACTTTGATAGTTTCCTCTGATAGTTTACCTCTATCTGGGAAATCCACTCAAGGGTCTGAGATGTTTACGGGACGCCCTAAAGGCGTGCAGTGGGGCAAAAAAGTATTTAGTTAGCCACCAATTGTGCAAGTTCTCCCACTTAAAAAGATGAGAGAGGCCTGTTATTTTCATCATAGGTACACCTCAACTATGAGAGACAAAATGAGAAAAAAAATCCAGAAAATCACATTGTCTGATTTTTAAAGAATTGATTTGCAGATTATGGTGGAAAATAAGTATTTGGTCAATAACCAAAGTTCATCTCAATACTTTGTTATATACCCTTTGTTTGCAATGACAGAGGTCAAACGTTTTCTGTAAGTCTTCACAAGGTTTTCACACACTGTTGCTGGTATTTTGGCCCATTCCTCCATGCAGATCTCCTCTAGAGCAGTGATGTTTTGGGGCTGTCGCTGGGCAACACAGACTTTCAACTCCCTCCAAAGATTTTCTATGGGGTTGAGATCTGGAGACTGGCTAGGCCACTCCAGGACCTTGAAATGCTTCTTACGAAGCCACTCCTTCGTTGCCCGGGCGGTGTGTTTGGGATCATTGTCATACTGAAAGACCCAGCCACGTTTCATCTTCAATGCCCTTGCTGATGGAAGGAGGTTTTCACTAAAAATGTCACGATACATGGCCCCATTCATTCTTTCCTTTACACGGATCAGTCGTCGTGGTCCCTTTGCAGAAAAACAGCCCCAAAGCATGATGTTTCCACCCCCATGCTTCACAGTAGGTATGGTGTTCTTTGGATGCAACTCAGCTTTCTTTCTCCTCCAAACACGACAAGTTGAGTTTTTTCCAAAGAGTTCTATTTTGGCTTCATCTGACCATATGACATTCTCCCAGTCCTCTTCTGGATCATCCAAATGCTCTCTAGCAAACTTCAGACGGGCCTGGACATGTACTGGCTTAAGCAGGGGGACACGTCTGGCACTGCAGGATTTGAGTCCTTGGCGGCGTAGTGTGTTACTGATGGTAGCCTTTGTTACTTTGGTCCCAGCTCTCTGCAGGTCATTCACTAGGTCCCCCCGTGTGGTTCTGGGATGTTTGCTCACCGTTCTTGTGATCATTTTGACCCCACAGGGTGAGATCTTGCGTGGAGCCCCAGATCGAGGGAGATTATCAGTGGTCTTGTATGTCTTCCATTTTCTAATAATTGCTGCCACAGTTGATTTCTTCACAACAAGCTGCTTACCTATTGCAGATTCAGTCTTCCCATCCTGGTGCAGGTCTACAATTTTGTTTCTGGTGTCCTTTGACAGCTCTTTGGTCTTGGCCATAGTGGAGTTTGGAGTGTGACTGTTTGAGGTTGTGAACAGGTGTCTTTTATACTGATAACGAGTTCAAACAGGTGCCATTAATACAGGTAACGAGTGGAGGACAGAGGAGCCTCTTAAAGAAAAAGTTACACGTCTGTGAAAGCCAGAAATCTTGCTTGTTTGTAGGTGACCAAATACTTATTTTACCGAGGAATTTACCAATTAGTTCATTAAAAATCCTACAATGTGATTTCCTGGATTCTTTCCCCATTTTGTCTCTCATAGTTGAGGTGTACCTATGATGAAAATTACAGGCCTCTCTCATCTTTTTAAGTGGGAGAACTTGCACAATTGGTGGCTGACTAAATACTTTTTTG
The DNA here is from genome assembly GCF_960531495.2 of Zeus faber. Classification (NCBI taxonomy): domain Eukaryota; kingdom Metazoa; phylum Chordata; class Actinopteri; order Zeiformes; family Zeidae; genus Zeus; species Zeus faber. Next base: position 18,879,427 of record NC_137189.1, read on the forward strand.
CCCCTATATATAAAACAAACAAACAAACAAACAAACATTTTTTTTTTTAATAAATCCACTGTGTGGTTCTCCAAACAAAACCAATAAAAACACTGTGTTTTTATTGTAGATGTATTCATATTATTTTATTAATTTTATTCTACAACATTTCCTAATTAAATGAAACAAAAAAAAAAAGCCCAGTGCACTGCAACCAGCAGTGCAGCAGTGCTCTTGCCTGACGAAAGTTGGAACAAACTTTTAAATTAGGCCTTGTAGATCTTTTATGAATGAAGGTTCAGCAACTGGATTGCTTATTTCTGGCCTCAAATTTGTGCAGAAACTGATTTTGGTGGACTGCTTAGGTGTAATAAGTGAAATTTGACGTTCTTCATACAATGGAACCCTATTACTCATGCTCAAACCCCATTGGCTCACGGAACCCAAACTCGTGCTCAAACCCCATTGGCTCACAAAACTACAGCAGGGGCTCATTGTCATTTAAAGTGGCACACACTGAAACAGCCCGTCGAGAACAGGGGGGTTATAGAGGCATGTTAGAATAGCTAGAATGCATAATCTGAGTGGTATTTTCAGCAAAAAACTTCAAAGACCTGTTTTGGATGTTACGCCTGAAAGTAGTGAACCCAAGCGGCAGACAGGAGTAGTGGTAAAATGAACAGGGGTTTATTGAAGGAATGAAGGGGGTAATAAGTGGGTAAGAGGATGGCAGGCAAGGCAGGCGGGGCAGGTCAGGCAGGCAGACCAGCCAGCACAGGGGGGGGGGGGGGACAGAGGGCTGCTGGAGACGGGTATGACGTGGGATCCATGGAAGGCGGGATGGACACGAAGGGAATCAGGGAGTTTGAGACGGAGAGCACAGGGGTTGACAAGGGACTCGCTCTCAAAAGCACAAACATCGGGTCAGGTGATCCACGGAGCTGGACAGAAGTTTCCCCTCCCCACTGGATTGTCTGTAAGTTAATATTTTAGTGTATTTTTTGCCAGCTAACTTCTCTCAAATGTGATGACGATGGTTATAATCTCTCTTTTCAAACTTTTTTGAAAAGTAAACTTTTTCACCACGCGTGGGTCGACTAAGAGGAAAGACAATTTTAAGAAGGGAGGAAAGTCCATTACTAAGGCTACACTAGCTAGAAAAGCTAACGAGCATGCTGACTCCGAGAGAGTCCTATTGTCACGATTGGCAAGGAATGCCCCTGTGAAATCTTTTATTTCAGTTGTACAGGAAGAGAATAATCAAAGCCAAGTGAATAACCGTCAGATTAATGATAGATTTAAAAGGTTCTGTCAGAAATTATAAAGCTCAGAGTTGGACTTAGATAAGCTCAAGAAAGGACTCTTCTTAAACAATCAAACTATTCCACATCTACCCGATGACAAGCTAGTCTATTGGAAGGCCCCAGCACTCCAATGAAGATTGATACAGCTATATCCTCCCTCCGGTGGAGGAAATCACCAGGGTCAGCTTCCAGCTTTTTTTTAAGCATTGAATGGCAAGAAGAATAAATTGTTAAGCGTTTTCAATAAATCCATTGAGGATTCAAAACTCCCAGAATCAATGCACATAATGCGAATACTTAAGAAAAATAAAAACCCAGAATTATGTTCTTCATTTCAGCATTTCATCAGTCTGCTTGGAGTGGACACGAAAATATTATCCAAGGTATATGCTCCTAGGTTAGAACGTGTAAAGACTTAGCTGTACATTGTGGATGCATATCAGACTGGATTTATAAAGGGTTGAATGTCTTATCACAAGACTAGAGGTTTATTTAACGTTATTCACTATCTCACTGTCAAACCCCCAGAGCCATTGTATCTATGAAGGTTGAAAAAGCGTTGTTTGAAATTCTGAAGAGATTTGGCTTTCGATCCAATTTTTTAGGTTGGGTTAAACTAAAGACACCTACAGCCTCTGTCTCGACTTTGTCCACCCTTTAAAGGAATCCTTTAAACTACTGTTTACTACTACTACTGTCTACTCCTGGTGGGGCATAAGTAAGTTGACTGTCCCCACTTCTGTTTGCCCCGGCTATAGAGCCGTAAGAAATAGCAATTAGACAAAATCAAAATATTCAATAAGGGAACAAAAATAGGGACAAAACAACATAAAATTCTCATATATGCAGATGATGTCCAATTGACCTTAACAGATCCAATTAATGTGGTACCAGCTCTGATAGAATGTGTTAAAAAATTCGGACTGATATCTGGTTACAAAGTTAACTTCCAAAATTCTGAAATAATGCCCTTGGTGAACTGTGGACATGTTGAACGTGATTTGGTTAAGACATTTCATTGGGCCCCTGCGGGGTTCACCTATCTGGGAATAATAGTCACACCCAAAGTTAATCAGCTGTACGCTGAAAATATAAACCCCTTGATAAAACATCTTAAAGAAAATATGATAAGATGGAGGAATCGTCCTACATAATTTTTTGGCAGAATTATTCTTATTAAGATAATAATTCTTCCTAAAATAATTCACTGTGTCTATGCTTTTTGTAAATATAAAACCAAATTATATGTGAGACACTTATAAAGAAATGGCAGGCTTTATTTGGGCAGGCTGGAAACCCAAACTTTAATTGGAGATTTCACAACTCCCAAAAGAATGAGGTGGGTGGGTATTGGAGAATTCTCACGGCGCGGTCGATGAGGTAAACTTGTTTGGCAACTGGAAACAATATGAGAGCATTAGAGATATTTATTCTGCAGAATAAAGAGAAAGATACAGATGTACTTCAAAACAATGATGCTGGTCAGTCTGCCCTTGCCTCTGGTCTGTATACCGATGAGAGGTTGTGTACCATTGGTCAGGTGTCATTCACAAGACTGTGCCCCTCAATCATATCCCCTGGTGTTTCTCTCATACAATGATTTAACAGTCAAACTCCGGTCACAGATACAATCTTACCATGCTATAAAACAAACCACAATACTCTGTCAAGCCCCCTGGGTTCATCCTTATCTCCACACAAGGTTGAGTGAAGATGTGATCTTGCCTTGTGACAATGCAGTATTATAGTTAAAGAACAGTCTCTTCAATGTGAGATCCAAATGAGTCATTTAAACCCAAGACAATGTATTTTAAAAAGCTATGTAAGATATAAAAAGGCTACTGTCTTATATAACACATATGAAACATCATTCGAAGAATTGATCATCTGCATTTTCTCTCACACTGGGGTTTACCCAAGATGTAAAATGATGTATTTCCAATACATGCCAGGATCATTTCTTTATGGGTGGTTGAACAAACAGAATTTCTGTGGCTTGAAATAGAGGGAATCATCTGTAAACCCTTTTCCCTTCTAAATGTATTAAGAAAAGCGAGTGAGCGAATCGGCAATCATAGCTAAGGACAATCTATTAATAACTAACATAATAAAGACATGGAGCCTAAAGAATTTTTTTAAGGAAACTTACCCGTTAAGTGCAATATATCTACCAAGGATTTTTACAAATATTTACAAGTTAGGCGCGATGTATACAAGAACATGAATATTCTGAATTTCTGAGATGACTCTCGCTTGTTGGGTGCATGAATGCTTTGTATCAAAATAGTATTCAGAGTTACAAAAACTGAACTTGCACCATTAAAAACAACTTGGCGGACACTGCTCAAGGTGGCAATAAATGAATGAAATGAATGAAACGTGGGAAGAAATTCCGCTGTTGCCTTCCAGAGTATCAATATGCAATAGATATAGGGAGATGCAATGTAATATTTTACATATTGTCTGCTTATCTCCATATAATTATAGTAAAGAGGCAACAGGGGTATCTACAAACTGTCCCATTGCAATATACTGTGTATATTGGAATATCTATTGGCGTAGTCTGGCAACACTGTCTTTGGGAGTGCAAAAATATTCAATTGTTCTGGAAGGCAATATGCAAATAAATAAATATACTTATAGGGAAACAACTGCTCCCCTACTAGGAAGTATGCCGGACTCTTTGAAGGTACACAAAGAAACAGTTCAATTTCTCTTAATGCTGGCGCGAAAGACTATAATGACAAAGTGGGTCGGGGATGATTCTGATTCTGTTCAACTGTGGAAATCCCTGATATAAATTATTTTTTATAAGAAAATGGGAGAAACCATTGAACCTTCTAGGAATTAAATGCAGTTTGGCATGAAGATAATTGACTGAGCTGAGAGAATGTTTTGTTCATGTACAACACCATTATTTAATATATCTGTGCCCAGGTGACTAGATGAATGCTGTGTGTGATTTCCTGGACCGTTTACGCAAACACCCTGTATATTGAAATAAGCTGTTGTAGTTCTTGTTATTTTCTTTGTGAAGTGTAAAAAAAAAGACCAACATAACAGGGAGACAGTTTTTTGGACTCCATCTTAAGTGGAAAGTCCTTCGAGAGAATCTATACCTTCTGACCAGGTGACACATTGGGTGCTGGGGTGCGGCGGCGCTAAGCCTGGTGCTGGGATTTGGTGGAGACGCGGAGCAGGGCTGTGTGGGCACGTCTACAGGTTCTGCGACATGGATGGATGTGGGCCTGGAAAGACAGAACAGCAATTTTCTCCTCCTGCGCAGCCTCCATCTCCTGGTTGGCCCGCTCAGACTGGACATTGGTCTGCGGATGGTAACCCGAAGACAGGCTGGCGGTCGCCCCCAGAGGACAGCAGAAAGCCCTCCAGACCTGTGAATGAACTGGGGGCATCTGTCTGACACAATGTCTGAAGCAATGCCATGTAAGTGGAAGACTTGGTCCACCAGAAGGTCAGTGGTCTCCCTAGGTGAGGGAAGTTTGGGCTGGGCGAGGAAATGGGTGGCTTTGGAAAAGCAATCAATGATGGTGAGTATGACAGTTTTACGTTCTGACGGAGGGAGACAGGTGACAAAGCAATATGGGACCAGGGACAACTGGGGACTGGCAGGGGACTGGGAAGGCCGGGGGGGGGCATTTAGTGGACGACTTGTTCTGGGCACACAGGGTACAGACAGCAATGAAAGACCGGGTATCTGGATCCTAGTCTGCCACCAAAACCCTTGATGGATGAATGTGACCGTTCGATTGATACCAGGGTGGCGAATGAAACGTGTGGAATGAGCCCACTGGAGAACCTCAGAGCGACAGAGTTGGGGAAAACAGGCAATTGGGGGAACCATTACCTGGTTCAGGTTGTTGCCTCTGGGCTTGGGTCACTAGAAACTCGATCTCCCAGGTGATGGCAGTGATGAAACAGGTGGGCGGCAGGATGGGGTCTGGGTCGGCAGTAGTCTCCTTTGCGAAGTACAGGTGGGACAGGGTGTTGGGCTTGATGTTCTGGGAGCCAGAACGGTAGGTGAGAGAAAATAAACGGGTCGAAAAAGAGAGCCCACCTAGGTTGACGGGAATTCACCCGCTTAACTGACTGAATGTATGCAAGATTTTTATGGTCCGTCCATAGAATGAAGGGTTGGTCAGCTCCCTCCAACCAGTGAAGCAATTCCTCAAGAGGTCAGCTTAACAGCAAGGAGCTCCCTGTTGCTAACGCCATAGTTTCTCTCTGGGGGAGAGATCCTCCAAGAGAAAAATACGTTTGTTGTCAGTAGGAACATTGCGAGAGAACAACACCCACCCCTGTGTCCGAGGCATCCACCGCCATGATAATTTGAAGGGCTGGATTAGGCTGGATGACGACAGGAGTGGAGGCAAAATGGCGCTTGAGCTGGCTGAAGGCCGTTTTGGCCTCAGGTGTCCACCGGAAGAGAATGGCCATGGAGGTGAGAGCTGTGAGCAGGGCTGCAATGCCGCTGTAGATTTGAATGACCCACTTGTAAAAGTTTGTAAACCCCCAGGAACAGCTGTAGCTGTTTCAGGTTGGAGGATACAGGCCATTCTGACATGGCGGTCACCTTGGCAGAGTCCATCTGCAATGTGCGATGACGTACACCAGGATTGACACCATTGAGACATGGTACTTGCTTATATACCTGGTTATATACTCGGTAATATTTTCGAGATTTCTCTGTCTCGACATATAACCTGTTCTCAAGGAAGTGTTGGAGTACCAAACGCACAGGTTGCTTATGTTCTGATGACTGGGAGAAAATCAAAATGTCATCAAGATAAACAAAAACAAACCGGTTTATCATGTGTCTGAGGACTTCATTGATCAGGGCTTGGAACACAGTGGGGGGAAGGGGGGGTTGGTGAGCCCGAATGGCATAACTAGATATTCAAGATATACTCGATATTTAAGTGTCCAAGGGAGTGTTGTCGTCACCGTCACGGATGCGGATGAGGTGGTATGCGTTGCGCAGATCCAGTTTGGAGAAGATGGTGAGACCATGGAGGGGGACAGAAGCAGAACAAATGAAGGGCAGAGGATATTTATTTTAAATCGTGATGTTATTCAGACCATGGAAGTCGATGCAGGCCCTCAGGGTTTCATTCTTTTTCCCAACCAAGAAAAAACCAGCACCCAACGACCGACTTCTGGGGAGAGGGGAACCAGGCAGGAGTTTGATGGCACAGCCATAAGGGCGTTGAGGTTAAAGGGACACAGCATGGTGTTTGCAGAATACCTGGGCGAGATAATGATAACCCTGTGGAACAGAGGACAGGTCAGGAGGCTACGGAAGAGGTAGAGTCACGGTGGTAGCAGAGGCTGGGGCAGAAAGCAAGCAGTGGGAATGGCAGAATGTGCTCCAGGAGGTTTTTTTGCCCGAGGTACAGTCCACTAGAGGGTTATGGGTCTGTAGCCATTGGTAACCGAGTACCAGTGGTATGTGTGGACAGTTGATAATGTGGAGGCAGATTAACTCTTGATGGTAACTAGAAAGCAATAGAGTTACCGGACCCGTCTTATGCTGCACCTGGGCAAGCAGCATCCCTTTGACGGCCTTGGCTTCCAGAGGGGAATCTAAGGGCTCAATTTCGATCCCCATTTGTATGGCCACACTGTGGTCTTGGAAGCTCTCATCTGCTCCAGAGTTGATAAGGGCAGAGAGGGGCAAGAACTGGGTGCACCACAAGAGGGTGGCATCGAGCTGGGAACGAGAGGGGGAGAACAGGCTGCTCGGCTCGTCAGTACTTCTCTCACTACTGATGAGCCGATGCTCTTACTGGGCGGACTGGGCAGGTGGATATAGCCAACTTGGCCGCAATACAACGGGACCTGGTATTGACACGGCGAACCCTCTCTTCTGGGCTAAACGGCCTCGAACAAATTGCATGGGCTCTGGCTCAGAGCTGCTTGGGACGTCTCGGTGGAACTCGGAACTACTCAGAGGTGGAGAACGGGGAATAGCTGATGGGAGGGAGAGAAGACGCTTGGCTGTGTCCTTACCTTGGAAGGGATGATAACACTTATTCCTCATCGCCTGCGTGAAGTCTGCGTATGAGGAGCAGAGGATCGCTACCTCTAGTGACCGTTGCAGCAGCGGTTCTCTGATGTCTTCGCCAAAACATAAATGCAAAGTCGTGGAGGCATAATTAGAGGCAATGCTCGACATGGGGGTGATAGAGGAGTGTACAAGTGACTGGTGTAGTCCCATTGTGCTGGTAGGTATGGCCAATGGGTCGTTCCGGTTCTGTGTAGACTACTGAAAGGTAAATGTGGTGTCGAATTCGACGCGTACCCGATGCCCCGGGTTGATGAACTCCTTGACCGGTTGGCCACCATTCAATTTTTCACAACACTGGATTCAACCAAGGGCTGCTGGCAGATTTCCTTGTCTCCAAAGTCAAGGAGAAATCGGCTTCCTCCACTGTGTTGAACCAGTTTGTCACTCTTCCATTCAGGTTGTTTGGTGCCCCAGCCACCTTTCAGAGACTCGTGGACCGGGTCCTGTGTCCACATGCAGCAAACACTGCAGTCTACCTAGATGATGTAATTATTCATAGCGACAATTGGGGGCGGCACATGCAGCATGTGGGCACAGTGCTAGAGTCCATGAGGCGGGCGGGGCTCACCGGCAACCCAGCAGACCAGATTGCGAGTCAGACCCAAATGCACACTAAGAACTCTGATTTATCATTTATGTTCCCATTTGGCCTTTTTGTTTGTTTATTTAATTATATAATAATTATTACTATTACTATTAATAATAATAATAATAATAATAATAATAATAATAATAATAATAATAATAACACACACACACACACACACACACACAGGAGGGGAAGAGAGATACTGGCTGCAGGCTTGGTGGAAGAGAAGGCAGAAGTGGAGGGCGTGACATTGGAGACCTCAGAGACCTACTGTATATTAACCTGTTGAAAAGGAGTATAATAGGTCCCCTTTAAAATACTGGCTCCAGCATCCTTCATAAAAATTCTTAGGCGTCAGTGCTCAATAATCCTTATCAGGCATACTTTATTCCAAGGCATCTGGGTGTAGGGCATTCCATTCATCGTCATGACCACAGAATTAGCTCAGCATCAACTATATATCAAGCTTTTTATTTTCTTTTTTTCCCATCTTCCCACAGTGAGTCTAGTGAGGCACTGCCAGTGAATACATGCAAATAACTCACAAGCTAATTCAGACCTGAGCAATGATTCTTTTCATTCCTCCACATTCATCTAACCAAGGCTATAGATTTGCAATTAGCCGGGGTCCAGCCTTATATGAACTTGGATCTCCCTGGTACAAGTCTGATGGAAGTGGAGTATTGTCTGTGTGGGTTCCCTGCATGGAAGCATTACGGCGGCACAGGGATGTCGTCAAGTTTTGGCGTCTGCGCTCCATCGAGTTTGCAGAGTCCCGTACCAATCCCAAACCCCTCCCTACCCAAACCCCTGACGCCTTCTACTGTATACCTGCAGCCGGGTTTTTATCAAACCTGACTCGCAAGACGGATAGCCCTGAATAGGGGGAGCCTAATGTAAAAGGTGTGTGGAGGATGGCGGAGGCGGGAGATAAGCGGCAGCAGGACCATTTCTCTCTGGCTGCACCATGCTACGGGGCTTTAAATCACCCTTATCTCATGCAGCCCCTCAGCCAGACGCTAATGGTCATCACAGTGAGCAGAACCCTGCAAAGGGGGAAGGCAGTTGCAGCAGCTGGAGGGCAGGGGTGGGGATCAGGATGGGGTGGTGGTGGTGGCGGAGCCCTCACTGTATCAGACCACTGCTGCAATGGCACGGGGGACATTAGCGCTTGTGTTCAGACCATTTCAACACACACACAGTCCATTAGTGGGTAAGAACAGGGGGTCCACTGTGCTGTGGATAGCGTCCCACAGAGCTCTCTATCCTTCATGGCGCCGCCTTTATGACGCCATCAATAAAACCTCCTACGTAATGCGACTGGAACAGACACCACCACTGTGAAATCACGGACCATCTCCGTCACCGACAGGCACACCATCGTGGAGTAAATAGTGAAAGAACTCGTGACCTCGGTCGAAAACATCCCCCCGTGGCCCGGACGGCTCCCGCTGTCGGCACCATCCCTTCATTAATTGTTTCGAAGGCAATATCGCGTTGAGGAGTCAGTTTTCCATCCTAGTCACTTGATGGGAAGAAGGGGAAACAACATTTGTGGACCAGTACCAGTCACTCTGAATCCAACGCTTCCTGCCTCCCTGGGGATGTGGTTAGCGAGCGATTGCCTGTGAAAAACAAAAGCAAAGAGCAGGCCGCTTGCTAGTGTTAATAATGAAGTGCGAAAGCCAACGCAGCGACCAGGCAGAGGATTTTTCAATCTAGATAAATGGCTCAGTCAATGGACGCGGCAGTAAAGGGCTGTCGCCGCTCGGTTACAGAGAGGCAGAATAAGTGTAAAGAAATGGATTTATTTTCATGGCGAGCGGGCATGGATGAACGGCTTTTTGCCAAGCACCGTTTTAATAAGAGGTAGAAATTTTGGCTCTGAAGTCAGTAATTTGTCAAAAATGCATCACTGAGGAATAGCTTTTTTCCAGCAGGGAGTGGAATAGAAGGCATTAAATATATATATATATATATATATATATATATATAAAAATACAATACTGGTGATCGGCTGTAAAAGGATAACCTACTGAAATGTTGTTTTTTACAACTGTGTCATGTTGTAGGAGGCCATTGTGTGATTTGCAAACAAACTTGGTATTGATTCAAACCAACAAAACTGCCGTTGTTTTCTTGCTTTTTGGGAGATCTTTGTTATCCCAGTGAAAATGCTTTTGTGCTCTTTTTTCGGGGGGGGGGAGAAGCCCATCATCAAAGTAACAATGCAGTCTTCCCTTTTGTTTGAGGACTCGGCATGAGTACATCGATTTATTGGCTCCGCGGTGATGATCAGTCTTTAGTGTGTGTGCCAAACAAAGTGGCGAGTGCTGATGTACTTCTTACGGGCTCAAGTTGGCCCAGTTCCGTGCCAAGAGCCGGCCCGAGTGGGGTTTCTAAAGGATCAGCAGAAATATCCATTCAACATCATTTACCTCAAGCTTTTCCAAGTTCTCCATCGATTGGGTTGTCTGGAGGGTCTCGATAGTTCTGGAAAGAACGTGAAATCTGTTGGACAAACACCTGTGATGTAAATTCTGGATTGGGGAGGCCAGTCATCTTGGGAATTGAGTGGCACCATGATCAATAGTAGCAGGAAGCGGGAGGAACACCTGCTACGACGGCCTTTTCAGCTTGACAGTTGAGAATTGATGCGTCCCAGTGAAGTCAGAACTCAGAAATCTGACTTCCTACGGGGAAAAGTGCCAGGGAACGGTCATTGAAGTCAGACAGACGGAATTTCGGGTCAGATCTAGCTCAGAGGTAGGAACTATGACTCAGAACTACCCACTCCCGATGGGATGACACAAAAGCATGGAGAAAAAAAAAAATGTTTTAAATAAAATTACTGAACTAAATTGCTGAATTAAGAAACATATGGGGCCTTGAAAACTGAATACTCTAATGCTCCTGCCAGTTGATTTGAAGCGGAGAAGAGATTGACACCTTCCATTGTGTCAACGGTTCCTTTTTATAGGAGGAATCTGGCTCGGCCTCTGATTGGGGTTTGGCCCAGACTTCAAATTTTTATTTTTTTTTACCCCTTCCGCTCGCTCCCACGCAAAGCGGTCGTAGCGTTTTCAGCCGCTTTTGACAAGATGAGAATTTCTCAGAGGCGGTGGCGGCGTGGTACTCTGTTATCTGCGCATTTTGAATTCCATCAGCTACAAGAGCGCATCAAACCCTTCTCTCGGCATTCGGACCCATCAGAACAAATGAAGCCCAGCAACTGTTTTCAGACTCCACCTATTGACCCATATTTTCCACAAGCGATGGATCGGACTCTGAAACGGAGAGGGTTCCCGTTCCCACACCTCGGCGGCCCAAGGAGCGGCCTACGACAATTAAAAGCGCAAAATAAAGAGAAGGAATAAAGTGTCGGCGAAAAACACAACAAAGGGTTGGTCTAGCGGGAGCGGCGAGCAATTAACGGAATACTTAGCCGAGTTAACGTCTCTCTTAAACGACTTGCTACAGGCCGCGGCGACAGCCCAGGGTGTTTTAATTAAAGTGCCCTACAGTGAGCTGTGCGTTCATAAAGCTCACGAGGGACTGGAGAGGCGTTCCAATGGACTGGATGGTGCGGTTTGGTATTTGCTTCAGCTTTTTCGTCGTTGTTGTTGTTGGGGGGGGGGCAATAAAAATACACATCGCCTCCTTTTGCACACAAACACTGCGTTGTGTAACTTTGTAGATGGTCCCTAACACGCCATCGAAGAAGCTTAGTGTTGTTTTTTACCTCGCCGTCATCCAATGACACATACATGCAGCAATGACATCAAAGTGGAGAGATTTGTAATCAGTGAATATTTTTGGTGAGATGGTAAATGATGCTGACACGGAGGGAGGAGAGGAAGGCAGGAAATCTAGTGATTATTCTGATAAGTACCTGTTCTTTGGTTCTGGGCGGGAATCACAGCGGCTGTTTTGAAGCACCCCGCTATTTGCAGCTCCAACAGACCGGTGTTCGTGTCTCAGCTGGTAACAAGCATAATAATAATAATAAATAAAATAACTAGAAAAAAAAACAAGTTGATAAAATAACACAGTGGTGGTACTCATAACCTATGTTTTTTGAGGACACGAATGACAAAATCCCGCCTAAAATCCCGCTTTCCAAAATAGGAAAAAATCAAATTAAATACAATATGAATAAACAACACGTTGGTTTTATCAAGTTTATTTGCTCTGTGGTTATCAAAGACAATGCCCAGGAACAGAATTTATGAAAGAAAAAAAAAAAAAAAAAAAAAAAAAAAAGCCTTGACCATGACGATGATTTGGGGGGATGGTGGTATAGGGGGGATGGGGGGGCTGGAAATTTTGACATGACAGCATTAATCTTTTTTTCCTTTTCTTTGCTTGAACAAAGGCGAACAACTTTTTTATCCTTCATGTTTCTTTTTTTATGGCAATGATTAAAGTAAAAAAAAAAAAAAAACAAACAAACAATAGGTGAGAAAGTGTGTATGGGTGGGGTGTTTGCTCGGCGGAGTGCTTTTTTTTTTTTTTTTTGGTGAGCCTCTATTTCAGGGACGGCTACAGTGCATGTGCGCGTGCACGGCGGGTTTAGGGGTGTGGGGAAGGGGGGGACTCGGGGAGAGATAGCCCTCCCTGCGCTGACCCCCCCCCCCCCCCCCCCCCCCCCCTCGCCCTCTGGTGGCTGGACACTCGCTATTGTTCTAAGTGCCGACAGAGGTCAGTCCAGATGGAGGAAAAACAACAAAACTAACAAACAAAACAAAAAAAACCCCAAATAAAATAAAATAACAAAATAAAATTGAGAAAACACACTTCTTAAAAACAAAAAACAAAGAGAAACAGGCACTGGGTCATCATATGGCCCTATAGACTTAGAAGACCAACACACGCAGGCAGACACGCACGCACGCACGCACGCACACGCACACGCACACACACACACACACACATACACATAGACACACACACACACACACACACACACACAAAGTACAGTACAGAATGCACAAGCCCCATATGCGCCAGAAATTAAGACAAGTTAAAAAAACACTTGATAAAAAGCACAATATGGTAGTATAAAATTAATTGCACGCGGAGAGACGAGATGGAGGAGAAGGAAGGAAGTGCCAATGGGAGGAAGGGAGAAAGGAAGGACGGAAGGAACAAGAGTGGTGAGCATGGCAAGAAGATACAGTACATTCAATTAAAAATAAAAAAGGAAAAGGAAGAACAAATAAAAGGCGTGATTAGAATCAAAACCACCAATGTTGTTTTTTTTCCCGTTTTTAAATAAAAATCAAAAAAAACACTTGTTTGTTTTCTTCTTCTCCAGTTCATTATCGTGTGTGTTGATTCTCTGTTTGTTTTTTTTTCTTTTTCTTTTTTTGTTTAAAACGAATCCCTCCCCCGCCCGCCTTTGATCTACAGCTCGCTCTGCTGGGGGTTTAAGGGACCGGGGTCCGGGGGGAGGGTTGTGTGTTTTCGGGGGGTCCGGAGTGTGTCTATGAGTGTGTGTGTGTGTGTGTGTGTGTGTGTGTGTGTGTGTGTGTGTGCGTGTGTGTGTGCGTGCGTCTGTCTGAATACCGGTCCGTTCCGGTCGTGTTGCTGTGAAAACGTTCTAGTGTTTGTTTTTTTTCTTCTTCGACGTCTCCGTTTCATTCGTTGGCTTTTCCGATCCGGATCGCCGTTCACAACGTCTCTACGGACCCCCAGGGGGCGAGAGCGTCTTTTAGGGTTGCGGGGGGAGGAGGGGGGTGGGGGGTAGAGTGCGACTCTTTGACGACCTGACTTGACGCACACGCACACGCACACACACACACACACACACACACACACACACACACACACACACACACACACATTTACAGTATTGTCTTCCTTCATCTCACCCCCCTGGGTTTGAAAAGTCCCTTTTTCTCAACGCTTCCTGGTCCTGTACAAAAAGACCCCATTTTCTTCCTTCATTCCTTTCTCTGACCGGAGTCTGGTGTCCCTTCTACCATCAATTCCCATCCTTGCATTTTGTTCTTCGTCCACTTCTTCATCATCCTCTCCCTGCCCGGTCACTTCTTCTGGGAGCCCAGCAGCTTGTCGGCCTCGGGGTAGGTGGGGTACTTGACCGTCTCGATCTTCTCCTTCACCTTGTAGGAGGGGTACAGGCCCGTGCGGCCCAGCTTGCGGTTCACACCCTTGGAGTAGCCGTCCCAGTGGTTGCCGGCCACGCCCACCACGTCGCCTGGCTCCAGCGGGATGTCCTCGCCGCCGCGCGGCTGGTGCGGGTACACGGCGATCTGGTTGTGGGCGTTCTGGCCACCGAAGTAGTAGATGTCGTCCAGCGAGTAGAAGTAGGACGAGGCGTCCGGGTGCAGTGTCTGCATGATCTCGTAGGCCACGCGGCACACCTAGGGCATAAGGAGGAAAAAGTATCAATATAATATGGCTGTCAAAGCAACGGTGTTATAGGTAATTGTTTTATGGTATCGTTTGGACGACATCAACGCATTTTCCTAGTTTGACCCTTTGGACCTTCCGTAGTTGTAAGCCCAAATGCTTGCACGACCATTTGACTTTACATTTCCGTTATTTTTTCACTTTCCCATTTACAGATTTCCAAAGCTATTCAACAGATATTCTCCTTTCCATAACTCCATGACATCCATAACTCACAAGCGAGAGCGGCTCGCTCTCTTACCCCAGAATGAGCTGCTGTTTTATGGACAGAGGCGGTGCTGAGAGCTGAGCGCTGTTTCAATGCCGTGTTAGGGAGCATCCATGAAGTTACACAACACAGTTTTCAAAGTGCGATAGCTCTTTGACGACAATACTTTTTAACCAACAATCGAATTTCAATTGTTTGAACATGAAAGGCGGGGTTGTTTGTCTTCATTCTCAGTTCGCAAACATTGCACGGCATAAAAATATTGTACAATGTACATAATTACGTACATTTATACATAACGTTTCTGTGGATATGGTATTTATTTTTCTTTATAATACTCAATATAGATATATAATAAATATATAGTATTTTTTTTAATGAAATGTACTCTTATTTTTCTCTTTTTTAATCTTATCTTGTTTAATCTTTTTCTTTTTTATTTGTACTATGCCCAGCACAGTCTCTGAAGTTTGTTGTATGTACAGTGCAATATCTATGTGGCAAAAAAATCTTAGCTGGCTCCGTGCAAAGGTATAGGAGAATGAGGCAGACCCTGATAAAGATTATTTTGTGTTTCTGTTCTCAATAATCAAATCAAATCATAGTATGGCTATAACTCAATGCACTGCTGCTTTTTTTAATCAATTAATTTGACTCGCCACCCTTATAAGCACGTAATGTCTCCAGGAACTGCGTGGGGCAGCAACATTATTCCACTAAAGGCCAGAAAGTGCAAGAGCTTGAGCAAGAGCTTCAGTCCAGCTCAGTTTTTTTTTTTGCACGAGAAAATAACCGGATGTGGATCAGTTCAGGATTAAGAGGTGGCAATGAACAGCTGAGAAATGCCAATATAACCTCAGGATAGGGCGATTTGGGGAAATAATCGAATCGCGATTTTTTCGACCAATATTGCGATTGCGAATTAGTATGCAACTTTTTTTAAGTTCCTTATCTTCTGTATTATTCACTAAACACAAGCAATGAATCTCCGAGCTCTGCCAGCAGAACACATCGCGGACGGTGGACCGGACCGGGGCACCGGACCGGGGCACCGGGTCTCACCAGGGGGCAGCGTGGACGGTTAAAACAATAGCTTTCGGTGGGGGGGGGGGTCATGGAGAAAGTGTGCCCATTACATTACATTACATTACATTACATTTAGCAGACGCTTTTATCCAAAGCGACTTACAATTGTTCAAACACCGACGGACGCAGCCATCAGGAGCAATTAGGGGTTAAGTGTCTTGCTCAAGGACACTACAGCATGCTAGCAGGAGGAGCCTGGGATCAAACCAGCAACCTTTAGATCACTAGACCACCAGCTCTACCGCCTGAGCTACCATCGCCCATACATTACACACGGTTTTGTTCCATTAGGAGATGTCAAATAAAATAAAAACACACTGTTATGGTGCGCCAATCAAAATCATCCCATCAGTGGTGCGCGCATCGTCGGTACCATCCGAGAGGGAGACAGGTGTGCAAAATGTGACCCGATCGCTCCCCTCTCCGGGCCTCCTCCTCCCCCTTGGGATGGCACGCTAGGCTGCCGTCTATATCGCCTTTAGGAAGAGCTGGCCCTGGACGGCCCTATTGGTTAGATTGTGTAACATAAAAAAACTAAAAAAACTAAACAAACAAAAAAAACAAAAAACTCTTTTTTCTTTTTCTTTTAATCGCAGGCTTTGCGATTTGAAAATTGCGTTTTGTCAAATTGCTTTGTCGGTTTGAATGCAATTAATTGCTCAGTCCTACTACAGGAGACAAAAAATATATAAGTATGTTTTTATGTATTTAAGTAAGTTTTGTATTTCGATAAATCCAATCCAACCCATGTGATTAGTGTAAGTAATCTTGACCATCATGATTCACTGTCTTCCTCATTTTCTACACCATTACATATACAGTATAGAGTGTTTATATATATGTATGTTTTTATTTTATTGTTTTCATACTACAACATAGCAAAAAGAGCAATTTTGTGATTTTGTGTGTTTTTAAAGTTGTCAAGTCTTAATGCCATTCTTAGATCTTTTTTTTTTCACCTGCGAGGAGAAGGTGCAGACCAGGAAGTCGGTCTGCGACAGGAAGTGGATGTCCAGAATGACGCCCCGCAGAGAGTTCTCTGTGTACCGGTTGTGGAGGCCCGCTGACCACGAGATGGAGTTGTCGCTGATGAACTCGTAGTCCGGGTACCTGGAGAGGGACAGAGGGGGAGAGAGAGGGAGAGGGAGCGAGAGAGAGAGAGTCAGGCAAGGTTAGCTCAAGGCATCGATGCAGAAATTAAAGCTATTTGACAGAATGGTAGACAGAGAGAGCCGGCCAGACAGAGTTTATGCACACACACACACACACACACACACACACACACACACACACACACACACACACACACACACACACACACACACACACACACACACACACACACACACACACACACACAGTACAGAATGCACACACACACACACACAGGGCTGAATTACTCAAATCTCTGTTTGACTTACAGACCAACACACATACACACGCAACACATCTACACACACCATTTGAAAGCCCTAAACCTAAAGTGGAAATCCATGAGATTGTTGGCTGGATCACACTCCAGAAGTCCCAGAATTCCATTCAAAACTGCAACGTTTGGTCTTCGCTCGAAGGCGGGTCAAATCCATTTCTCAAAAGTTTGACCATTTTCTTCGTAACTAATTATTTTTTAAAGATATTTTTAGGCATTTTCATGCTTTATTTGACAGTGACAGTGCGGAGAGAAAGGAAAGGCAGGGGACAGAGAGAGGGGATGACATGCAGCAAACAGCCTCGTGCTGGAATTGAACCCGGGGCGCTGCGCTAAGTACTCAATCAAATAAATCAAGTTAATCAACTTCACTGCAGCTGCCTTTCAACTGCGGTGGTGGACCCTGCCACCAACAGTGGTAACAGCATATAGAGGAGCACTTGCATAACACAAATGCGTTGAATGGCTGTTTCTCATGAAGTTCCAGCTAAATAAAGCATGAAAAAGGGGATTTGTTTTACAAAATATTCTTGTGGATTACCACTTTAAGGTATTCATATTATGAATACTTTAAAGTGGTAATCCACAAGAATACACACACACACACACACACCCACACACACACACTGACTTGGTCTTGGCCTCCTGCAGCAGCGAGGGGTCGTCGGTGGCCAGGTAAACACGCTTCTTGTCCACGTGCATGCGTCGCGCCAGGTGCTGGTAGTGTTCCTCCACGTGCACCATGTACTCCTCGATGGGGTGGAATGCTGCCTCCGTGCCCACCTTGTCCGTCCTCCTCACATGCACGCTGGAGAAACCAAGAGAGGGAGAGGGGGATATCTATCCTCTATTTCTGTCTTTTAAAGCTTTGAAGAGACTCTGTTTTTAGACGTCTTAACTGAGAGAAGGCACTTTTTTTTATACTTGAGCAATTGTCTTTTTGTTTGTATTTATTTTTTAATTTATATATATTTTTTAATTGTAATAACTTTATTTGACATTAAATATTCACATGCTTTTTTAAAATTTTTATCTTTATTTCTATTTCTCTATAATATTTTTTTATCCTTATTATTATTATTATTTTTTGCCAAGCATTTTATTTCCCTCAAACTTCTTCTACTTCCTGAATTATTAATAACTCATCATGCAATCTGACAAATAAAACATTGAGACAGATCATATTGAAATATTGATCAGGAAAGAGAGAGCGAGATCAAGACAGAAGAAGGCAGCAAACGACACAAGTACATGTGTACACGCGATGGGGAACGAGAGAGATGGAAAGGGAGATAAATAAGGCAGATATGCAGCGTGACGGAGACATGAAAAAAAAAAAACAGAAAGAGGGAGATTAAAGCTAAAAAACAACCCCTCAAAGACAAAAAAAAAAAAACTGAATAAAAGAAGAAGGGACTCAGTCACACCTTTACACTCTGGCTGTTTTAAACACATGCTGTCCCCTGTTGTTTTTGGACCCTGTCGCGGCCGGAAAGCCGAGATTTTCAATAACCACAGAATAGCAAACAAACAAAAACTCTGTGACCTCTTTGGGTCGAGTCTTTAGGACGCACGGACGCTTCAAAGTCAAGAGTGGACAAATAAACTCCAGAAATCCCCCTTTGAAATGGACGGGGAGAGAAAGAGGAATGAATGGGGAGGGAGTAAGATTAGGGACGGGGGGTGGGGGTGGAGAGAGGCGGGTAGAGAGACGAGGGAAAAGGAGTGAGCGATAAAGAGGTAGAGTGAAACAGGTTAAATGAGAGCATGCATGAGAGAGAGGAAAAAAGAGAATTTGCAGACAGTGCCTAATTACCGGCACTGGCCAGAGATCAGTCAGTCAGTCTTGGGGATGTTCCTTGAAGCATGTAATATGTATTTTTAACATAAAGAAATGTATATTTTTATCTTAGGTTATCTTGATTATCTGTATTTATATATATATATATATATATATATATATTTTTTTTTTTAACATTAATATTTCGATTTTTCTGTTTAATTTTGAGGTTATCTACCTATAGCATCTATATCTGTCTATGTCTATCTATGCAACATTTATCCTGTATAATTTTAAACATCATATTTTTTGTTTTCCATTTGTTCAAGCAATCTCAAGGTATGGTTCCCATGCCAATAAAGCTCTGAATGAATTTAATTTACTTGGAGACCGATCGGGAGAGAGCGAGAGAAAGAGAGAGATAGAGAGAGAGAGAGAGAGAGAGAGAGAGAGAGAGAGAGAGAGAGAGAGAGAGGGAAGGTCAGGGGCAAAACTGGGATCCTCTCATTCAAATCTGGACTCCTTATCTGTCCGTCTGTCTCTTTCGCTCTCTCTCTACAGAATATATCTTTTTAAGAGGGCGGCTTACCAGGGCCTTCTACTCCTTTGTCCGGTCGCTCGCTCTCTCCGCCTGTACCTCCCTCGCTTCTTTCACATCAATAATTTTTGTCCCTGAGGAGTCCAGTCTATCGTTTCCGTCTCTGTTTGACCCCTACCCGGCTTGGAAAACAACATGAAAATCCGCTTTTGATGCGCAATTTTACTAAAAAGTCAAATTGAGTGCCGATAATATGGACAAAAAGATATTGACATCACTCTCAATTATACATATATCTTAAAATAAACGACTTCCCATCAAATGCATGCCTTAGCTCCTCTCTTTTTTCATGTTTTTTTAAGTATAAAATGTTATTACCCAGGAATTTGTAATTACTTAAGCACAGGAAATCTAATAATGTTTGTTGTAACTTTCTGACTAAGCTAAAATCCATTAATCCGAAGAATGGATAATAATAATAATAAAAATAATAATAATAAATATAGCTGCAGGCAGCAATAAGGAGGATGCAGGATAGAAAGCCCTTTGTTAAGGTTCAATGGACGGATGGGCTTTGACTCTCTGTTCTGGTGTGTTTTCGTGACTGCAGAAGTTCATTTGTTCCGACCTGCTTACGGTGTATCTATGATCGTGCGGTGTTTGTGGCTGTGGTGTGTTTAGAAAAATACCTGTCACTTTGCAACTTTGTATGGTTAAGGGTTTGTATCTTATTTTCCTTTAGTTAAACTCCATATTGCGACTACATTATCTCTATGTGTCAGTATCTTGGTAAGGTTTAGATTATTAACTCATGTGATCTGGGTATGCCGTCAACGTGCACATGCACGTAATGATTTCTCCGTTGTAGAATACGTGAGCCATCTTGGTGAGGTGGCGATTGTTGATCACAAACTCCATCCACAGTACTGAATACAAATCTTAGATCTTATGAACTGAGTTCTGACGTCAGTTACATCCGCACGTGTCGCTATCTTGGTGCGGACCCGGTTGTTGACCAATCACTAGACGGCAGTGCTATCATGTGACATGTGCGAGCCGTCATTTGCTCATGCATGCATGTTGTGCCGATGATAATAAATACAGTATTTTACGACGTTATTCGACAATAACGGACCGATCTAGATCAAACTTGGACGACGGCATGTTGCCTGCTCCGAATACACATTTTATTCATCCTGTATGTGAGTGCGGCGGATCCATGACATGCATAGACATAGCAACAGGGCTTCCGCCGCTTCGGGGCTGGACACCTAATAATACACATAATACTACTACTAATAATAATGGTAATACAGGTACTCCTCACTTAACGACCTACCCGTTTAACGTCTATTCAGACTGACGACCAGCTCTCTGACCAGTCTGTATTGTACGCTGCGTACAATACTGCGGCGTCTCAGTGTCAAGCATTTCATCTCGCATACCACTTTATATACTATATACACTATATATACTATATACACAGCTCGTCTCATCACGGTTCTCAGTCTTAGTCTCGTTCCCGCAGTCTGTCAGTATTCACTACACTAGCGTTTGCAATCGCCACGCCCCCCCACGCACCCTCAACCACGCCCCACGCCCCCTTACCGTGAAATAACGCGGATTCTCGCTGATCGACCAATTTGGTTAACGACCTGGTTGTTGGAGCTGAACTTGGTCGTTGAGTAAGGAGTACCTGTATTACTTGTTGTTGGGTGGGTTTCTTTTACAGTACACTAGAGAGAGGGAGGGTGCGTGGTTGAGGGTACAAAGACAGAGGCAGAGATCTGTGTGTGTGTGTGTGTGTGTGTGTGTGTGTGTGTGTGTGTGTGTGTGTCTGTATGTGTGTGTGTGTGTGTGTGTGTGTGTGTGTGTGTGTGTGTGTGTGTGTGTGTGTTAATGTGTGTGTGTGTGTGTGTGATTCACAAGGCATGGAAGATGTGTGCGCTGATTGAGAGTGAGAATGAGACAGTGGGAGCATGGAGCAGCCGGAAATAGAAATATGAACAAAATAAAAAAGACAAGGGGGAACAATCGCAGCATGGGACAAAATAAATAAATAAATAAGATAAAACCCCCCCCCCCAAAAAAAACACTGGAGGGATGATCACAGGCGGAGGGAATAAAGAGAAAGGACCGTAAGAAGATGGGAAGATGCGTAAAATGGGAAGGAAGGAGAAACAGAGAGAGACAGCGGCCGCAGGGTGGGGTGAGAGGCGGAGAGGTGGAAACAAAAGTGAAGCGGGGCGGAGAGGGAGAGATAGAGAGAGAGAGAGAGAGAGACAGAGAGAGTGTGAGGGGGGGGATGAGGGAGTGACGCAGAGAGGCAGAGGGAGTAGTAATGGCTCACAGAGAGACAGGAGGAAGACAGAAGGACGGAGATAAAAAAAAAAAGAAAGAGAAGGAGGCAGAAGACTGCCTCTGAGGATGTGAGGCCGACGTTTCTCAACTTCCTCTCAGCTTTTGGATTAAAGACGATATTGCAGGAGCTCTTTAGAGATGTGACTACTATCACGATCATGACATTTCCATACACGATCAATTGTCATAGAAACGATTTTGTTTTAATTCTGTAAATTCGCCTCAATCCACTTGATGGAAACTAGCAAAATGTGCATTCAATTTATTGCACCATTTTCTAACGTTGGCTTAGAATTCCCTAATGTAATAACAGTTTAGACATTGTAATAATCTAGTAATAACGTGGTAATCATTTATACCTACACCTAAACTGCAGTATTGTTATTCATTATTGTATACATATTGTATACACATTTATTCTTCCCATACAAAATATCCATCGCTTTTTGTATCTCCTCTATATTTGGCTATTTTTGTTATGGCTGTTTCATTGTATAATTGGCTATTGTTGTTTACTTTAAAAAGTGTTTTGGTCTATACAGCAATGCTGTACCTTCACCACATCAAATTCCTTGAATAAACCGTACTGATTCTAGGACTCTCGACATTTGGACGGAAACGTATGATTGTGGAAAGGATTCTGCAAATTGATAGCGGGAAGCTCCAATAAGGCAATAACTATGACAGCTCTACATACAGCATACAGGTTTACATAGGCATACATAGGTAAATACTCATTTTCATTCAATGTATTAATATGAAATGTAATTCACAGTTTAAGAAGTTTAGCATTATTATTTTCATTAGTACACTTAATCTAATTTAAACGGCACTTCCACAATGTGTATTTCACGATAGTGTGTTTCCGCGCCAATCAAACTGCGGGGGGCAGAACTAATTCGCTGATGGACCTTTATTATTGGATTCTGTATACGAAGACCAAATGAACAGCGTTGTAAACACATGCAGTCTTCCAGGTAGCTACTTCTGTTTGATAAAGCCACAAGACTAGTTCAATGGCTGATGGCGGCAGAAGAAAAGTCTACAAGACTAATTTTGGGACGACACTTCCTAATCTTCAACACAAGTTATGGCGGTATGTTGCTGTTTCCAGATATCCCCGGGCTGAGCTAGCATAATCCAGGGGGGTCTACTGAGAGCCAAAAATGTGCCACTTAGCCAGCTCATTCTCGTGACGACAGCACACTGGTGCTGGATCACCATGTGCCAGATCGCCGTTTCAACCCACGCTGCAGATCCAACCTCCCAGCATGCCGTGGGGCAGCTCGCAGTCAGGCTTAGGGATATCCATCCTTCCATTTTGCGAAAACACACTTATTCCCTTTTCAGGGGCTCAGGGGGGAAGCCTATCCCCCCACTGCAGCAGGCGTGAGACAGGGTGGCATCACAGGGTGACCAAGTTGGGTTTCCAATCAAGCCCTCTTAAGAGAAAAACACATTGAGTCATCCATCGTCTGAAATAATGATGTAAGTACTGCAACAAATTACCACTGTGGATATGTTTTAACTGTAATTTACATTTGCTGCCAAGGCATTTTCACTCTTACCCAAAGTCGCGAGCTGCGGAAGCTGACGGGGTTGGGTGCTTTCGATCTGTCTAAATATTCAGACCTTCATCGTAGCGTATCCCAAAGCCCAAAATCCTGCTTTTAAATTGCTGACAGTTACATCATTATCGTCAACACAATTAACAGCGCTTATCTGCCTTAATTCTGTCGCTCTTCCCAAAATAAATCCACCGATAAACTCCCATTTTCCAATAAACCTCCCAAGGCAAACATTGCCTCGATCACTCGTGGAGATCTATTTAATGGAGTGCCATCAAGCTCAATTCCGATGTCACCAACGAACTTGCTAAAAAATTCAGCATTCAAGCATTCTTGAAACATTTTAGAATAAATACAGAGATCATAGATGTATTTAGGGGTATTTTTCAGTATCCTGTATCCCTAACATCCATTCTCCTGGTACTCTGAATCCTAGACCGAGAGTTTAGGGAACAGATCCAGGGAGAGAGAACAAACTAACACAGCTCAAAGCAGAAAAGACAAGGGGAAGAATCACAGAGAGAGGACAAGACAAGATGACGAGGGTGAGATTTGGCATAAAACCAGTAAGCATGTGGAGAGGCAGGCAAGCTCTTAGGGGGAGGAAAAATGAAAAAAGAAGAAGAAATAAACAAACAGAAAACCAAATGGCTGTATGGATTAATAAATGAACACAAGAACGAAGAAACAACCACTCAAATAATAAGAATAGAAAGCTGAATCAATTTTTTAACAAAAAAATAAAAATAAATAAAAAAAAAGACCTTCTAAGGAACTTCTTATTGCAGTGACTGCTATTACCACTGAGTGCAAATACTGGAGATATTTTTCGAAAAGGAACCACCACCACTACTACCACCAACTGGTCTCAGACGGTGAACTTCTCCCCGAAAACCCGGTCTGGGAAAGCAAGGCCCTCCCCCCTTTACCTCAACTTCTACCCATGAGTTGCCCTTGAGCAAGGCACTTAAGGGTCTGCACTGCACCGGTTGCAAGGTTAGCTAAGTACCAGTCAGCTTGACGGTCTAAATAGAACATCTGGAGCCATGGTGAAAGCCCAGATGTGTTCCATGTGGAACAGTTCCATGTGGAACTGGAGGACATCCCTACCCGATGATGGGATGCTTGAAGCCCAGCTTGGCGGTGGTCAGCTGGATCTCCTTCTCCAGCCAGGCTTGCGGGCGCACCAGGTACTTGACGAACTGCGACACCCACCACACGGAGGGGTCGCCATGGAGACGGTGCAGGCGCTGGGCCAGGTCCTCTGGGATGGCCAGGGGAAGGTAAGGGGGCCGCGGGTGGAGGCTGTCCACGATCGGCAGCTCCACCACCTGAACGTCCTTGTCGTGGGCTTCACCTGAAAAGGGAGAGGGATGGAAGAGGAGGAGGAAAATAGATTTGTGATGTGTTTAATTAACACTTTTAGATCAAGTACCAAAACAAGAGCTGTAAAAAACTTCTTAAAAAGTACCAAAACAAGAGCTGTAAAAAACTTCTTAAAAAATATATATATGTATATATTTTTGTTGTCTTAAAAATGTACGCCTCGGCAATGCGGGCCTGGTAAAACCTTGGCTCAAAATAACATGATGAAAGTCTACCAGACCAGTTAGCACTTGTGGAAAAGTGGAATGGGGGGAGGCTAAGTTTGTACTGTACGGCTTACTGAATCTATCTATCATCTATCTGTCATCTACGTACCTACCTACTTATCTACATACTTGTTATCTACAGTACCTACCTACCCACTTATCTACCGATCACCTACCGCCTCCCTACCAACGCACCTACCACCTACCTACCTGCCCACCCTCCTGATTACATACCACCTACCTACCTATCACTTCCCTACCCACTTATCCATCTACTTATTATCTACCTACTTACTTATCTAACTACCAGCCTCCCTACCAACCAACCTACCACCTACCTACATACCTACCTGCCCACCCTGCTGATTACATACAGCATACCTACCTATCACCTCCCTATCTACTTATCTAACTACCAGCCTACATACCACTTACCTCCCTACCTACCTAGGCCTGATTACCTACAGCATACATACCTACTACCTATCTACCTACTTATCTACCTACCTACTGTACATGCGCCTACCTACCAACAAACCAACCTACCTACGTACCCTCCCCATTACCTACAGCCTACCTACCTATCACCTACCTACTGTACCTTCCTACCTACGTATCTGTCATTTACCTACCTATCTACCACTTACCTATGTATCTACCAACCTACCTACAGTTATCTGCTCATGAAATCAAATCACTCAGCAAAATCTGTACAACCCAAGTGCCTCCGCCCCAACATTACAGACCATTTACAGAACATCCTGGCATACTAGCCTAGTAACAGGGCTAGAATTGGATGCACCCCCTTTCCATTTCCGTTTCTCTCACTCTGCCTCTCAGAGTGACAGCTGCTCTTTGACCGTCTTCCGCCGAAAGGCCAAGATGAGCGCACGTCCAGCCCGGGAACAGGCTGGACAGCGGTTGGGTGCACCCCCCCACCCCACTCCTACATCCCCTTCCATGGTCCAAGGGTAAGGAGGCGAGGAAGTATAGTTGGTGCCGATAAGGTAAGGTCATCCACTCTGGGCACCCTCTCTTCCCTCCTGCCGGGGGTGGGGGGGGGCATCACACAAACCCAAGATTTTCATGAATGCGAATAGAGATGCAGCCATGTCTGCATGCTGAGAGATGCGCGCACACACACACACACACACACACACACACACACACACACACACACACACACACACACACACACACACACACACACACACACACACACACACACACACTAATCTCATCTCGACAGAAGGGATATGCCTGGCAGACACAACCTTCACTCTCTTCCAGTCTTAAAACCCCAGGTGTTTTCAACGTGAAAAGACTCTTTTTCAAAACTTTTTTTCTTTTTAATGTTTTTCCACATTGTAAACAGTAGTTTCATAAATTGTTTCAACGTGTTTTTTAAACAAAACACACAAAAGAATAATGGCATATAAACAAAAACCGTAATTACAAATATGAGTATATATTATGACTTTTTTTTTCATAATAAACCCCACTCCCCTGTATAAACTAACAAACACAAAATGCAATCTTCATGGTAAATTGCAAACTGATCACTGTTAGCGCTACAGTGCTAAGTATTGGGTAATCAAAGGAGCAAGATTAAAAGGAAACTGCAACTCTGAAACTGCAATATCTCTTTATGGTCAAAGAGGGGCTGTCATATTTTGAAAAATTTAGCGGTAGACCCACGTGTGTGCATTTAATCTTTCCTGATTTACTAAAGTGAAGAACATCTCTGATCCAGGCCTGATGGGATGGAGGAGAGGATGACTTCCAACCAAGTAATATCTGTCAACTAGCCAATAGGGTCAAGAAGGCAAAAAGGGCTGTTTCAATTTTTGGCAGGACCACTGTATCCAGTATTACCCCAAAGAGTGCTATTAATGCAACTGGATCAAAGGGCATCTGAAGTAAGCCTACCCCTGATAATGTTTCAAAGATATTGGTCCAATAGTTATGAAGACATGGGCAAGCAAACCAAAGCGAACAAAACATATGAATCAGCAAGGCAGGAGCTTGTCGACGCCTGTCACAGACAGGGTAAATATCAGGATAAATTTGAGAGAGTCTTAGTTTTGTCCAGGGAGTGTAGTGTATGATTTTACATTGAATTAGACCATGTTTGGCACATAGGGATGAAGTGGACCCGGAGAAGAATATCAGCCCATAGATCATCGCTAAAGTCGCCTATATTCTGCTCCCATGATGTCTTGGCAGCCAACAATGATGAAAATGATGATAAAATTCTCTCATATCCACATGAGATGATACCTTTTGACATAGGGGTTGGTAATAAAAAAAACATAGATGGAGGGGCTTACAGGCTGAGAGGGAAATTGGGAGCTTGTGTCCCGGACAAAGCCACGAACCTGAAGATATACAGTATATATATATATATAAAAAAAATTAAAAAAAGAATCTTTTAGATACTAACTTTTAGGGTTGCCCCCTGAAAGGTGATGAGTTTAAATCATGCTGCGGAAACCCATCACTTGACTGAGATTCATCAAGTCTAGCAGTGGGTTTTTTTTCAGTCAGTGTGCATTAAAATAACAGAGAGAGATACAAGCATAAAAAATGCACAGGGATAACATTTCAATTGAGAATTATAAATAAGGGCCATCATAAATATATTTTTATATGTGTGAATTGTCCACGTCCGAACACGGATGGGAACACAGCTCTCTGTGCACCAGATCGCCCTGCACCATTCATCCAAATAAAACAACTAAAAACAGTGTGGGGATGGGGCACGGAGGAACGGGGCACGACTTGTAGACTCGTTAAGATTATTTTCTGCACATAACGCACGGAGCGGGGGTGATCGGGGAGAGAGTCATGGAGAAAGTGTCCGTATAATGCACGGTTTCATTCCATACCGTTCCATACGCACTTTATTTGTTCCATAAGGAGATGTAAAATAAAATAACCTACATCAAAATAAAAACACAGTTTTGGCCCGCCGATCGCTGGCACCCCATTGCTGCCACGCGCATCAATAGCGCATGCGCGGTCAGAGCCGTCGGGAAGGGGGACAGGTGTGCAAAATATGCCTACATCGCTCCCTCTCCGCACCCCCCCCTCAGGATGGCGCCCTAGGCGGCCGCCTATCTCGGCTAGAGGAAGAGCCAAGCAGAGCCGAGCCGGCCCAGCCCTGCCGAATAGTCGAATTTTCGCACTGAACAGCCGAATCCGATTCGCCTGACAAAATTCTGAGTCGGGTCCTACTAAATGAATCGAAATCCGTTGGAAGGATGCAAAGAGCCCTCGATATGGCTTTATGCTAAGATTAGACCACATCGAAAAAATTCCATCCGCTAGAGAGGGACGGAAAGTGTGATTTTAAACTATAGGAGCCTGTAGTGAAAAGGTTTGCAATCTGAAATGGCGTCTAAATTGATTCCAGATTTTGAGTCGTCTTGATGCAAATGTTTTTTGCGGTTATCTGAGCAGGCTGAACCACGAGGGGTGTAAACCAAAGCAGCCAGTTAAGACGACATACAGGAAGATGCTTCCAACCTCAACCAAGCTCAACCAACATTATGCAAGCTATCTGCACACAACCAATAATGAAGTATGTGGAATTTGGGAAAACTTTGGGAGTGCAAGATCCCCGAACCTCTTCTGTGACTGCAGGTATGCCTTGCAGATTCTTGAATTCTTTTTATCCTAAATAAGCCCTGAGATAATCCCATCAAGTTAAAAAAAAAAATGTTTTGGATAAAGATGAAGGAAGGAATGCATTGAAATAGGAAAGAAAATTTAGGCAGGATAAACATTTGGACGAAATTAATGAGACCAGCTCGAGATAAAGAGCGTAATGGCCATATCCCAAATCTATTTGAGTGAGGAGAGGGGTAAAATTATACTTGAAAAGAATTTGGAATTTGTCAGTGACTTGGAACCCCAAGTATGTGTGTCGCAGACGAAGGGGCGTGGTCAAGCACCGGCTGCAGACGACAGCACAGTTCCCTTTCCCGCAGCCGCCAAGCTGCCTCGAATCGGCTGAATCAGTGCCTGTGCGGACCCGCCACAATGTGATATTGTGCTGAGCTATTCTAAAGGGTATTGTGTAATGTTGGTATTTGTGAGCTGCAGTGTTTAGAGGGAAGAGTTCACTCCTATTAAAATTCAGCTTGAAGCCAGAGATGACACCAAATTAATTGATAACAGAGAGCACATTAGGCATAGATGTATGGGCCTGGAAAAATATATAAGTAAGTCATCCAAGAAAAGTGCTCCATGCCGCCCCTGGTCACACCTGTGATGTGAGGGTTAGATCGGAGTGCAATAGCGAGGGGCTCAATGGGGACATCAAAGAGCATAGGGGACATTGGTCATCCCTGTCTCGTCCCCCTTAAGAGAGGGAGTAGTCAGAGGGCTTGTTGTTCATTCTGACGGACGCAAGTGGCGAGGTGTACAATAAGTTGACCCAAGCAATGACCTCTCGCCAAAGCAAAATTTCTCCAGAGTACGGAAAAGATAACCCCATTCTACTCTGTCGAACGCTTCCTCAGCGTCTGAAGAGATTACAAGTTCA
The DNA here is from genome assembly GCF_960531495.2 of Zeus faber. NCBI lineage: Eukaryota > Metazoa > Chordata > Actinopteri > Zeiformes > Zeidae > Zeus > Zeus faber. Next base: position 18,908,930 of record NC_137189.1, read on the forward strand.
GGTTCCTTTGATTTTGAGGGGTTGTACATAACATTTATTAACATGAATCTAACATTCAAAAAAGCACGTCTATTTTTAATAAAGCCTGTCTGGTCAGGGGAAATTACAGATGGCAGGACCGTTTCCAAATGCATAGCCAGTAGCTTAGTTAATATTTTATTGTCCATGTTAAGTTATGAATTTGGTGAATTTGGGCGGTAGAATCTGCAGGAAAGGGGGTCTTAATTATTTTTTGGAATTTATGAAATGGAGACCTGTGACAAGGATTGAGGGAGAGAGGTGGTGTTCCATGAGTAGGTGAACATGTTGATCAGGAGAGGGGCCATCTCAGCCATAAACTTCCTGTAAAACTCGACTGGAAACCCATCCGGTCTAGGACACTTTGAGCACTGCATCGCAAATGCTGGTCGTGAAATCTCAATTGTTATTGGCCCCTCTAATTGAAGCTTGGAAGCTATATCAATGGCGGGAACATTGAGATTGCTGAAAAAGGAGTCGAAAACCGAAGGGTCAACTGATTGTTCGGAAGTACAGATAGAGGCATAGAAGCCCCTAAATTGATTATTAATTAGCTGAGAATTAGTCGTTACAGTCGTCGTGGGAGTTTGAATTTGAGGGATTTGATGAGTTGAGGATGTCTGGAGGAGCTGGTGGGAAAGTAATTTACTCGTCTTATCCCCATACTCATACTGAGTACAGGTACTCCTCACTTAATGACCAAGTTCCGTTCCTACGACCAGGTCGTTAAGCGAATTGGTCGATAAGCGAGGACCCGCACCCTTACCATTATTTCAGTCTTGGAGATTGTGAACGCTAGTGTAGTGAATGCTGAACGACCGCGGGAACGAGGCTGAGGCTGAGAAAGGGTGACGTGCGATGAGATGCTTGACGCTGGGATGCCGCACCGCGTACAATAAGCCACGGTATTGTGTGCAGCGTACCGACTGGTCGGAGAGCTGGTCCGCATTCGTCCGAACGGTCGTTAAACAGGTAGGTCGTTAAGTGAGGAGTACCTGTATGTCATGATTTGAGTAGCATGTGTTCAACTTCAATAGTTGACAGGTTATCGAACTCAACCTGTAAAGAAAGCGGTCCTTTCTGAAATTGCATGTATATTATCCAACTGTAATATCTGAGGCATCAGCTCAGTCTCTTTTTCCTCTGATAATAATTTGGGACAATAATTTGTCCCTTTGGCAGTTGAGCCTACCACGTGCCATCCAAGTGGCGTGTTCAGGGACTTCTAGCACAGAGACACGGAAGACGGGGTTGTAGACACCAGTTTATTGTAGAGCGTGGGCTAGCTGGAATTGGCCCAGCAGCAGATAGAAACATGTCATGACACAGGCTCTTCTCCGGAGTGTGTGTGGGGATGGGGGTTTTACCTGTTGCTCTTTAGACCAACCAACGAGCAACGGGTATGCAGCCACTCTGATCCCAATTACCTAGATCCAGGTCAGGTGTGGCTGCTCAAACCACCCCATCCCCACACCACAGTCCCCTAAAGTAGGCGTTAAATGTCTCCCAGAGAAGAGACGATGGGACCCCAGGTGTATCATTCGTGGCTCTAAAATCTCTAGCTCTCAAGATCAATCTGAGCAGGCAGAAATGAGAAATGAGATGACAAGATTTGTCAACAGGCAACAAGAGTGGGTTGAAGTGACAAGGTGCACGAGACTCAGGTCCTCCACCTACTACTAGAAATAAAGTCGAGGGGGCGTGGTCTGATATGACAATGGAATTGTGAGAACATGAGGGTATACAACAGAGGGTATGAGTCTATTGTCTAGGAAGAAGTAGTCAATGCAGGTTTAAGTATGATATACAGGGAAGAAACATGAATACTCCCTGCCTATGGGGTTAAAAAAACACCAGGAGTCTGTAACAGAAATAATAATGGAAACTTTAGAAGATTTAGATGGATTGCTAGGTTTATTGAAGAACCGATCTAAGGGACCCAACCAAGTCAAAATCTCCCCTGAGGACAAGGTGTGAGAACATATCTGGAAGCTTGGGGGAAAAAAAAGTGCAAGAAAAGTTACCATTGTCCCAATTTAGCGCATTATGTGTTGGCAAGAATCATCTTAGTATTACAGATGTTTCCAGTGACAAAAATATATCTATCATTGGTGTCTGAGATGACATTGGAGGAAACAAAAGGTTCAGATTTGTATATTAGAATAGGAGCGCCTCTAGCTTTGGAAAGCAGTGTGGTACAGTTGGCCAAGATAAAGATAAAGATAAGATAAAGGGAAATTCCAGTGTTGCAGCAGCAATGACATACATGACAAAACACACATAATTTACAAAAGAATGTGTGTTTTAATACATATAAAGAACTAAATAAATGAAAAATATAAATAATAATAATAATAATAATATAAATATTTAGAATAAAATAGAATCTAACTTAGTGAAAGGTAAAGCTCAAAGTGGAAGTTAAATGTAAAGTAAAAATGTGCCTTGTGCATTGCCATTGAGAGGAGTTTTCTCTCCTGGCACAGAGAGGAGTCATTGTAGGTGGCTATTGCGGTGGGCAGCAGTGATGGTCCTGTGATGGTCCTTATTGCAGTGGAGCTCTCCACAACCAGCTCAAGGGGCTCCAGAGCAGTCCCCATCACAGAGCCAGCCTTCTTTATCAGTTTTTTCAGTTTCTTGGAGTCGCTGGCTCTAATGCTGCTGCCCCAACAGATGACTGCAAAGAAAATTGCACTAGCCACAACAGTGTGGTAGAAGATAATTAAACATCTTGCTGCACACATTGAAGGGCTGGGGTTCCTCAAGAAGAGTCTGCTCTGTCCCTTCCTGTAGACAGCCTCAGTGTTGCATTTCCAGTCCATCTGTTGTCCAGGTGAACGCCCAGGTAGCTGTAACCCTCCACTACCTCCACCTCTTCTCCCAGGATGGCAACCCAGCGCTTCCGCAACCTAGAATTATCCAAGACCTTCAAGTGAGGCTCCTGCAAGAATGCAGATGAGCTCCTAAATGCTGGAGATAGTGGAGCACTTTGATACGCTTTATTGGTTGGTTTAAACCTTTACAGTTCCAACTACAAAGCTTAAGTGTAGTCACAGCTGATTGCCCTCTTAAGCTTGGCTGTTGAGTCGTCCTTTGAAAAAGTAAGAGTGAGTCAAGCCCTTTAATTAGAATTAGACCAAATGTAACAGTCAAGATTCAAGAGAGTTATTTGTCACATACATATACATACGTTCATACATATACAGAGCACCGGAAAGTATTCACACCCCTTCACTTTCCCCACATTTTGTTATGTTACAGCCTTATTCCAAAATGGATTAAATTCTTTTTTTTTCCCCTCATCAATCTAAACACAATACCCCATAATGACAAAGTGAAAAAGTTTTTTTGAAATTTTTGCAAATGTATTAAAAATAAAATACTGAAATATCTCATGTACATACACTACTCACAAAAAGTTAGGGATATTTGGCTTTCGGGTGAAATTTTTGGAAAATGTAAAAAGTTCACGCTACAGTGATATTATATCATGAAAGTAGGGCATTTAAGTAGAAGCATGCAATGGTGATTTCCTCATCTCAAACAATTTATTGAAACAAAAGCCAAAAACTGTGGTGGGTTTACCACAACAAAAAATGTCAATGTCTCAATAACTTGTCATGTGCCCTTGAGCATCAATTACAGCTTGACAACGACGTCTTATGCTGTTCACAAGTCGACCTATTGTCTGCTGAGGCCTGGCCCCCCACTCTTCTTGAAGGGCGGCCCTTGTGTGTGTGTGTGCTTGCACACAGGGTGCGTGTGATGCGTCTTGTGCATTAGTGCATGCATAGTAGTAGTAGTAGTGTTTGTAGCTTGTGCATGTGTTTGTGCATGCTGCATGTCGCTTCTGCTTGCTGTGCTTTGCTTTCAACTACTGCGGCCGGCTAGCCCTCCTTGCAGGGGGGCGAAAAGAGGAGCCGAGTGTGTAAGCCTCCTCCTGCTGGTATACAGCCTCTGTAAACTGTAAACTGTAGGGGATCGGGGAGCAGCAGTGGGCCCCATAGACGCGGTGCGCAGGCACACCGGCGGGTGAACACGCCCTGGTGCCTGTCAACCACTGTCCCAGCTATGGGTAAAATAGTGGGCAGATGGGGCTTCGCCATGGTAGGCAACCTATCTAGGAGAAGGTCACTCCGAACAAAAACCACAGGCGTTGCTCGCGCCTGGCTCCGCACCGTATACCATCTGAAGGTGTGCAGCAAGGGCGGATGAAGGCTTTAAGCCTGAAACGGCCAGAGTATGGCTACGAGGAGCTGCACTCCACAGTCATTATTAATGCGCAATGTATAGCTTCCATGGAGACTCAAGACACCGATTATCCTATACTTCCAGTGGCGGGAGTCCGCAGGAGCCACGCAGCGGACGGTGGTGCTGGTCCTCCCTCGGGAGGGCACTATGACAACTGGACCCCAAACCCTCTCCTCCGGGGAGGGAGGGTTCAGTCTGACCACAGCCCACTGTCCAATGCACTCTTGCGCTGTAGGAGGCAATGTATTATGGCAACCTACAACGCAAACATAGTAAGGGAAGAGGGAAGAGGCGAGGTTGGAAGAACTGGCACACTGTGTTGAGGAAAAGGGAGTGGAGATCCTGGCAGTCCAGGAGCATAGGAGAGTGCACATGGACCAGCCAATTAACCATCACAGAGTGGGGGGTGCACGTTCATCACCTCATCTGCATGGCGTAATGATGCCCAAGCAGCAACAGGTGGCGTGGGACTCATGGTGAGCCCCCGAGCACGAAAGGTTCTCCGTAGAGTGCAACCACACACCAACAGGATCCTTAGTGCCGATTTCGAGGGAAACCCAGTAACAACGGTCATGAGTGTGTAATCTCCCACCAACGTGGCACTGATTGAGGAAGTGGAAAGGTTCTATGATGACCTAAGAACAGCGATCCACCATGTGCCTGCTCACAACTTCCTAATAATCCTGGGGGACTTCAATGCGAGACTTGGACCGGAAGACGCACCCTTCACGTACCACAGCAATACCAATCGCAACGGAGAACATCTAGCTGCCCTCCTCACGGAACATGACCTACTGGCCACCAACACCCTGTTCCGTAAGAGGATGGGCAAGAGATTGACGTTCCAGGACTGAGCCACCAGTATGCGGCGCCCACTGGACTATATACTGGTAAGGAGGAAGTGGAGGAAGTCCATCTTGAACGCAGAGTCCTACAGCACATTCGACTCTGTAGGCTCTGATCATCGTGTGGTCGCTATAAGGCTGCGCCTGAGCTTGAGGGTCCCTAAGAGCGCCCCAAGGACCCGGCCCGACTGGGAGGCTTTTGCGGGTCTGAAGTCCTGAACTCCAGGCCAACTACACAGCGGAGGTGAGAGCCCGCCTACATCTGCTGGCCGAGGAGGGAAACACCTTACAACCTACGAGTGGTTCCTCTCTGCTAACGAAGATGCAACCAGGAAATGGGTGCCGACAAAGGGGAGACTCAGAGCCTCCACTAGATCTAAACACCCAGAAGTTGTCCAAGCGTGGGCGCAGGTGGCAGAGGCACGCAGAAACTATGAGGGAGAGGGGACTGCAGAGAGTCGGGAGGAGCTGAACAGCACCAAACAACAGCTGTTCAACACCTACAACAGGATCAAAGGGGAGGAGATGTTGGAGAAGGTGAAGAGGGTGGAGGCAGAACATGGCGAACAGAGATACAAGGAGTCATGGAAGGTCATAAACGAGACGAGTGGGCGCAAGAGGGCGAGTGAGGGACAGCTGGCAGGCTGCAGCCCAGAAGAGGGAGTAACTTCCTGGTTCACCCAGGGATCTCCTGGGCACCCACCCAACAGTGGACAGAGCTGAGGAAGAGATACCTGCAGTCCTCACAAATCTCGAAATTGACGATGGCCCCTTTACAGCTACGGAGTTTGCCACAGTGAAGTCCACCCTGAAGCAAGGAAAAAGTGCTGGGCCGGACGGTATCCCCCCAGAAGCCCCTAAAAACTGCGATCTTGACAACATCATACTGGAGATCTGCAACCAGGCTCTGATAGATAACATCAAGCCCGACATACATTCCCAAATCTGGAGATCTGTCTAAGCCAGACAATTATCGTGGCATTAGCCTGACCTGTGTCATAGCGAAGATGTACAACCGCATGATACTAAGCCGGATTAGGGACGCCATTGACCCACACCTGAGGGACAACCAAAATGGCTTCAGAAAGGGAAGGACCACCGTAGGCCAGATTCTGGCCTTAAGGATAATCATTGAGGAGGTGAAGAAGAACAACGAATCTACTCCGGGCCATAGAGGCCATGTACAAGGGCACAAGAGCCAAGGTGGTAACCCCAGATGGCATCAGCAAGGAGTTCGAAATCCTAGCAGGGGTGCAGCAGGGAGACACTCTTGCCCCCTTCCTCTTTATCATAGCTCTGCACTACGCGCTCAGGAAAGCCATCAACGGGCGGGAACAGGAGCTTGGCTTCACAATTACACCAAGGAAGTCTAGAAGAAGCACTGCTGTAGCCGTGGCAGACCTAGATTACCCAGATGACATCTGCCTGGTGTCTGACCGTGTAGATCAGGCACAGGAACTCCTGAACAGAGTGGAGGTCGAATGTGCTAAGGCTGGCCTCAGACTGAATGCAAAGAAGACTGAGGTAATCACCTATAACTTCCACATGGACGACCCGCCGATTACAACATCAGATGGCAACGCTCTGCGAGAGGTCAATGACTTCAAATACTTGGGTTCCTGGGTGAACTCCACAGAACAGGACCTTAAGGTCAGGAAGGCACTAGCGTGGAGGGCCCTGAACGGTATGTCAAGAGTGTGTTGCTCGAATCTCCCACGACACGATAAAGCTGAACCTATTCCACGCCACTGTGGAGTCTGTGCTCCTGTATGGCTGCCAAAGCTGGACCCTGACACCCACCCTGCAGAAGTCCCTGGATGGGTGCTACACCAGAATGCTACGAGCTGTTCTGAATGTGGACCAGAACATCCACATTACCAACAAGGACATGTACGGGCAACTGCCAAGGCTCAGCAAAAAGGTAGCATCTAGGAGGATGAGGCTGGGCGGCCACTGCAACAGACATCGGGAGCTCCCGGCCAGCAGGCTGGCCGTATGGGAACCAACGCACGGGCATCGATCGCGAGGACGTTCAGCGCTAACGTATGTGGACGTCTTGAAGAAGGATGCGGGAGCTGAAAGCTCTTCTGAGCTGGCCGGGTGTATGGAGAACCGGAAGGATTGGAGACTCCGATGGAAGCTCGTCTGACGACGATCGAGAGAGCCCTCAGGTCAGGTTCTGGGGTACAGAGTTACGAGCCTCAACACAGCAACTCAGCTGATCCCATAGGTTTTCTATGGGATTCAGGTCTGGAGAAAGTGCAGGCCACTCCATTTGAGGTACCCCAGTCTCCAGCAGCCGTTCCCTAATGATGCGACCTCGATGAGCTGGGGCATTGTCGTCCATGAAGATGAAATTAGGCCTGTGTTGTTCATGCAGGGGCACAATGACTGGATTAATGATGTTATTCAGGTAGTATGGGCTTGTCACTGTACCATTCACAAAGTGTAGGGCAGTTCTGTATTGACTAGACACACCTGCCCACACTGTAACACCACCACCACCAAAGGCTCGTCTGGTGACAACAGTGGCTGATGCATAGCGCTCTCCTTGACGTCTCCAACATCGTTGGCGGCTATCATTTCTGCTCAACATGAATCGACTTTCATCAGAGAACAGAACTGAGGCCCACCGGGCTTCGTTCAGCGTAAATGCTCCCTGGCCCGTGCAAGACGATGATGGCTGTGCCTGGTGGTGTGGTCAGGTACCCTTGCAGGTCGTCTAGCGCGCAGACCACGCTGATGTTAACGGTTTCGAATGGTCTGACGTGACACTTGGGTGCCACTCACTTCCCTGAAATGTGCCTGGAGTTGAGTGGCATTTGTCATCCAGTTCCGCAGGGCACTGTTCACAATGAAGCGGTCATCAGTGTGGGATGTGGCCAAAGGACGTCCACTTCTATGCCTTTCTGTGACTCTTCCAGTCTCTCTGTATCTCTGTTGCAACCTGCTGATGACACTCTGTGACACTCTAAACTCAGTGGCCACTTCCCTCTGAGAACATCCTGTTTGAAGCCTCGCAATGGTGAGGTACTGTTGATCAGTTGTTAGGTGTCGTCTCTTTAAATACCAATTCTAATTGAACCAGGTAGAGAACAGCAAGTTGTGCAAAAAAAGTACTGAAACATTGAACAGTTGGACATGTGCATTCAAAAGTTTAGAGAAGGTGAAATTAAGTTCACCTGTAAATGTTATAGTGCATTTTAGGTTCATCCTGAAATCTCACCCAAAAGCTGAATATCCCTAACTTTTTGTGAGTAGTCTATGTATTCACACCCTTTGCTATGACACTCAAAATTGAGCTCAGGAGCATCCTGTTTCCACTGATCATCCTTGAGATGTTGAGATCTCCAACTCGACTGGAGTCCACCTGTAGTAAATGCAATTGATTGGACATGATTTGGAAAGCCGCACACCTCTCTATAAGGCCCCACTGTTTAATCGAATTCAATCCATTTTGGAATAAGGCTGTAACAAAATATATGGGGAAAGTGAAGGGGTGTGAATACTTTCCGGATGCACTGTATGCAGTGAAATGTCTTTGCAACGCACCCGGAGATTATGCACAATAGTTACTAACCGGACATAATAGCTAACCTAATTCCTGCCTAGCTAACTAACTGAAACTAACCGATTCCTAAAATGTAATGCACTTAGTGAATAGAATAATATAAATGAAATAAAATAAAAATAAAAAAGACTCAAAAAGATAATACAAAGTGGGGGTACAAAATAGAAGTGTAGGGAATAGAGTTATGGGATAGGCTATTTGTATATACAGATATGTGCAGTAAAGTGCATGAGAATAAAGTGAGTATGGAGATATACAGTAAAGTATACAACAGTATGACACAGCATTATAGTAACACCGAACAGAAGAGCAATACAGCGCAGAATGCAGTAACCCAGAACAGTGATGCAGTATGCAGTACAGTATGCTACATACAGTACAGTAAGGCAGTGGGGTCTGTGTGAGTGTCTCAGTGCTTTTTGTTAGGACCCCTGGTGAGTTCAGCGTTGACAGTCCATATAGTTTGCGGGAAGAAACTCTGTCTCAATCTCACTGTCCTTGCTGTGTGACTGCGGAGGAGCTTGCCCGACTGCAGCAGCTGGAACACTCCATTGTTGGGGTGGTGAGGATCCTTCATGATCCTGCGTGCTCTGCCTTACTGCTATCTGCTTATACACCTCCTGGTTTATAAGTCCTACAAGGAGGGGAGGGTAGCTCCAGTAGTACGTTCAGCTGAACGTGCCACCCTCTGCAGGGCCTGCCTGTCCTGAGCAGTACAGTTCCCAAAACCAGGCAATGATGTTGCCTGTCAGGATTCTCTCCAGAGTAGAAGGACTTGAGGATCCTCACCGAGACACTGCCTTGCCTTTCTCACGAGAGTGTCTGTGTGTGTAGTCCATGTTAAATCATCTGTGATGTGGACTCCGGGGTACTTGAAGCTGCTCACTCTGTCGACAGAAGTCAGATTAATCATCAACGTGGGTCCTTGGTTGTAATCCCCTCCTAAAGTCCACGATCAGCTCCTTATTTTTACGGTAGGCCTTCTTATCGTCGTCGGTGATCTGGCCCACCACGACGGTGTTATCAGCAAACTTGATGATGCTGTTGGAGCTGGACCTGGCCACACAGTCATGTGTTTAGAGGGAGTACAGTAGGGGGCTGAGGACGCAGCAAGCTGGAGAGGCGATCTTTGGGACAGGAATCACGGTGTACCTCTTGAATCAGGACGGGACCACCGACTTTGCCAGGGAACCGTTGAATATCCTAGTGAACACCGGGGCTAGCTGGTTAGCACAGGTGTTCAGTACTCACTGAGATATGCCATCTGGGCCAACAGCTTTCCTGGTGTTCACACGCATCAGAGCCCTCTGACATCATGCTCAGACACAGAGTGCGCGCTTATCCCCAGCAGTGTAACTCCAATTAGCTGGCAAGCTAGCGGTGTTGTTGCCAGACTCAATCTGCGCAAAAAAGGAGTTCAGTCCGTTGGCTAGGGAGGCGTCCACACTCGTGGACCAGGCGTCTGGTGTCCCGTTGCTCCATCTGTCACTGGCTGTTGTGGGGGGTGATGGAGGGTTGACCTGGCTTTCTGCATGGTTTCAGCGGTGGCTGCTGGGCGGAGCAGCTAGCTGCCAGTGATTACCTGTGATGGTTGCTGTGGCTGCTTCTCCCCCGGTCCTCCACCAGACATCCTGGGTGCTGCTGCTGCCAGTCGAGAGAGGGCTGGTGCTGTGTTCCTCTCCTGTGCTGGCAGTCCCTGTTCAGGTGCCAGTGTGGCAGTTTCACCTGCCACACGCCACCCAATTGGCGTTTTCAGGGCCCTCCGGCACAGAGACACAGACGATGGGGTTTCAGACACACAAGTTTATTGTAGAGAGTGGGCTAAGTGGAAAAAGCCCAGGAGCAGATGGACAGCAGTTCATGACAAGAGCTCCTATCCTGAGTGTGTGTGGGGATGGGGTTTTACCTGTTGCTCATTAGACCAACCAACAAGCAACAATTATACAGCCACACTGATCCTGGGCCCCAACTACCTTGTTTAGTGAATCCCATGGTGATAGATAGTGTGGTCGTAAGGGTTAATTATGACCGTATCTCCCAATAATGCCGGAAGGCGTTACGTTAGCTGGCTCAGGAAAGTCAAAGGCTTTATCTGCGGCCTCCTTCTGTAGTCACTCAAAAGTGGATTACTAAGGAATTAGTTGTTGTTCGGAAAAGCACAAGGCTTGACAGATACTAGTTATATACTTCAAAGTAGTATTTCCATTAAATCAAGTAAAACTGTGCATTAACTTAAATAACTTTTAGAACTCCTTGGCGGAGCTTGGGGAAACGTGAGTTCACTCTATCCATTTTTACGAACAAGGCTGAGTCATACATTCTTAAGGAGAGTGGCTGCTCTAACTTCCACGTACAGGTACAATGCAGCTGCAAACGGAGCCTTCACAACACCCTTCCAAATCAACACTGTAATGACTCATTACAAATGGCCTTTCACAGAGAGGCACATAAAAAAACACATTAAAACAAGGCCACAGAAAGCAAAGGCTTCGATTTGAGACGTGTGTGTGTGTGTGTGTGTGTGTGTGTGTGTGTGTGTGTGTGTGTGTGTGTGTGTGTGTGTGTGTGTGTGTGTGTGTGTGTACGTCAGTGCCTGAACTGAATATAAATTGGAAGAAACATTAAATATTGAACGGTAAGAAATATTCCCAGGCCTGTCTTATATAACAGCAGTAGCAGGATACAAGGGAGGATAGGGATATATATACAGTATATATATATATATTTAGATACACTGTATATATATATATATTTAGATACACTGTATATATATATATATATGTGTATCTATCTATATATGTATGTGTATATATATATATGTGTGTGTATATATATATATATATATATATATATATACACACACACACACACACACACACACACACACACACACACTACTCACAAAAATTTAGGGATATTTGGCTATCGGGCGAAATTTATGGAAAATGTAAAAAGTTCACACGACAGTGATATTATATCATGAAAGTAGGGCATTTAAGTAAAAGCATGCAATGGTGATTTCCTCATCTCAAACAATTATTTGAAACAAAAGCCAACAACAGTGGTGGGTTTACAACAACAAAAAATGTCAATGTCTCAATAACTTGTCATGTGCCCTTGAGCATCAATTACAGCTTGACAACGACGTCTCATGCTGGTCACAAGTCGATTTATTATCTGCTGAGGCCTGGCCCCCCACTCTTCTTGAAGAGCGGCCCTCAGGTCATTGAGGTTCTGGGGCACAGAGTGACGAGCCTCTACACGGCGACTCAGCTGATCCCATAGGTTTTCTATGGGATTCAGGTCTGGAGAAAGTGCAGGCCACTCCATTTGAGGTGCCCCAGTCTCCAGCAGCCGTTCCCTAATGATGTGACCTCGATGAGCTGGAGCATTGTCGTCCATGAAGATGAAATGAGGCCTGTGTTGTTCATGCAGGGGCACAATGACTGGATGAATGATGTTATTCAGGTAGTATGGGCTTGTCACTGTACCATTCACAAAGTGTAGGGCAGTTCTGTATTGACTAGACACACCTGCCCACACTGTAACACCACCACCACCAAAGGCTCGTCTGGTGACAACAGTGGCTGATGCCTAGCGCTCTCCTTGACGTCTTCAACATCGTTGGCGGCCATCATTTCTGCTCAACGTGAATTGACTTTCATCAGAGAACAGCAGTGAGGCCCAGTGGTCCCTCGTCCAGCGTAAATGCTCCCTGGCCCATACAAGACGATGATGCCTGTGCCTGGTGGTGTGGTCAGGTACCCTTGCAGGTAGTCTAGCACGTAGACCACGCAGATGTAAATGGTTTCGAATGGTCTGACGTGACACTTGGGTGCCTCTCACTTCCCTTTAATGTGCCTGGAGTTGAGTGGCATTCATCATCTGGTTCCGCAGGGCACTGTTCACAATGAAGCGGTCATCAGTGTGGGATGTGGCCAAAGGACGTCCACTTCTATGCCTTTCTGTGACTCTTCCAGTCTCTCTGTATCTCTGTTGCAACCTGCTGATGACACTCTGTGACACTCTAAGCTCAGTGGCCACTTCCTTCTGAGAACATCCTTTTTGAAGCCTCGCAAGGCGAGGTACTGTTGATCAATTGTTGTTGTTGTCTTGTCTCATGATGTCAAAATGTGAGAAGCATGATGAAGAGGACTGTTTAATTATGAATTCTAATTGAACCAGGAAATGTATTGGTCGATTTATGGATCAAACACCTGTTATGAATTTTGCCGTTCAGCTCCTTGTTAGAGAACAGCAAGTTGTGCAAAAAGTACTGAAACATTAAACAGTTGGACATGTGCATTTAAAAGTTTAGAGAAGGTCAAATTAAGTTCACCTGTAAAGGTTATAGTGCATTTTAGGTTCATCCTGAAATTTCAACCGAAAATCCCTAACCTTTTGTGAGTAGTGTGTGTGTATATATATATATATATATATATATATATATATATATATATATATATACATACACATACACATACACACACACATACACACACACACACACACACACACACACACACACACACACACACACACACACACACACACACACACACACACACACACACACACACAACTTTAAAACCACCAATAACCACTAATATTAGGTAGCCCCCCCTCGTGCCATCAAAACAGCCCTGACCCATCGAGGTATGGACTCGACAAGTCCTCTGAAGGTGTCCTGTGGTATCTGGCACCAAGAAGTTAGCAGCAGATCCTTTAAGTCCTGGAAGTGGCGAGTTGTTCCAGCACATCCCACTGATGCGCAATTGGATAGGACCCTAACCTCGGCCATGATATAATGTCAAAGAAAACGTGATTCATCAGACTAGGCCACCTTCTTTCTTTGTCCTTCCTTGGGCCACTTTTAGTAGGTTCTAACTACTGCATACTGGTAACACCCCACAAGACCCGCTGTTTGGAGATGGTCTGACCCAGCCTTCTAACCATCACTATGTGGCCCTTTTCAAAGTGGCTCAGATCCTTACATTTGCCCATTTTTCCTGCTTCCAACACTTCAACTTCAAGAACTGACTGTTCACTTGCTGCATAATACATCCCACCGCTTGACAGGTGCCATTGGAACAAGATGAATCAATGTTATTCACTTCACCTGTCAGTGGTTTTAATGTTGTGGCTGATCGGTATTTATTTATATATATATATATACATATATATATATACACACACACACACACACACACACACACACACACACACACACACACACACACACACACACACACACACACACACACACACACACACATACATACATACATACATACACACACACACACACACACACACACACACACACACACACACACACACACACACACACACACACACACACACACACACACACACACACACCATTGTATATATGGCAGAAATGCACAGCTAATTAGATCACACTGCTTCTCTGGATTCCTCTGAGCTGCAAGCTGACAATGCGTTCCTCCCTAAGACAGAATTCATAAACTGTACATCCCATCAACTAAAGTGGATTTGAAAACCATTTGGCAGAAGCGGAGTCAGAGCAGGGGAAAGTGCCGTGTCCGACATCGTCTGTGCAGGACCCCTCTTTGTTGACAATAAATTGCTGGCCGTGTGTTGTATGCCTTCTCTATTTCACATAGTGCTGAGGGTGGAGAATGCGAACTTGGCCGCTCTCCCCATCAGAATCCCTCTGGGTAAGGTTATAATATCTCAGCTATAGAGCCCTTGGGGGAGCTCGCTGACTTTTTGGCAAATTAGTTCTTTGATCAATGTAGCATTGGCGGAGGAGACTGTTCACCATTAGCTGCTTCTGTGTGTGTTCGGTATGAGAGGGTGTTAAGCTAGCTTGAGCCGCCGACTACATTACACACGTGTGAGCTTAAGCCATTAGCATGGAACCAGACCGAGGCCGGCCACCGCACAGAGAGCGCTCAGAAATTGAGGTGATCAAAGAAAGAGCTTGCGTGCCCTCATTTTTCCGCATATTCCTTTTGACGTCAGACATGAAATGAGAGGCGCCGCTCGGGTCTGGCTGTGTGGGATTCACAAGACCAGCCCTCACGCTGACAATGGTACTTTATATCTATATTTCATGTCTTTTTAGGGGGAAATTCAATGACTACAGCACAGCGGGTGGTATAAATATCAACCTGGCGGCCACTTCTATGGTTTCTTATCAGAAGTTTAATGCAAGTGATGGGGGCCAAATTGGCAGCTGTCAGTCTGTCCAGTGCAAACCTCACTTCATATTTTGCCTCCCCATGTGTTTACAGAAGGAATTGGAGCAGCTCCCATAATGCCTTGACCGCTATAACACCCCCCCTCCTGTGAGCTATAAGTTCTGTTTACAAAGATGGCCCCGCATGCATGAATCCAATACACAAACACATTCAGTATAGACCATACACTCTCTCCCGGTCTACCAATGTCTCAAACCTGAAGGGAAACTCCACACTGAGCTCCTACAACCCCTCGTGCTATACACACTCGTCCCCTGGTAAAAACCAAATTCCACTTTTTACATTTTATGCTAAGGATTAGGGGTGCAACAGATCACAAAACTTGTATCATGGTTTTGAGTCAAAGGTCGGATGTTTTTACGGATCAGCAAAAAAAATAAAAAAATAAAAACAAAACAATAAAATAAAAAGAAAAGCAGACAAATATAACTTTGCTTTATTTACGACACTCAAGATGTACAATTTTTAAATCTGAAAGTATAGAAAAATATTTAACACTGTTAAATTACAGATGTGGACAAATTTGTTGGTACCCTTACAGCTCATTGAAACAATGCTTCATTCCTCCTTAAAAGTGATGACATTTTGATGAAAGCAATTTTCTGATGTATACCTGCATGCCTTTGGTATGTCAGAGTAATAGATGTCATAGATGTTCTCATCCATTCTTGGGTGCTTTTAGCTGTGTGTTTTGGGTCATTATTTTGTTGGAGAACCCATGACCTGTGACTGAGACAGAGCTTTCTGACACTGAGCAGTACGTTTTGCTCCAGAATGCCTTGATAGTCTTGAGATTTCATTGTGCCCTGGACAGATTTAAGGCACCCCATGCCGGACCCAGCAGCAGCAGCCCCAAACATAACCGAGTCTCCTCCATGTTTTACAGTAGGTATGGTGTTCTTTTCTTTGAAAGCTTCATTTTTTCGTCTGGGAACAAAAAGCTGATGTGACTTGCCAAAAAGTTCCAGTTTTGACTCATCCATCCAAAGGACATTCTCCCAGAAGCATTGTGGCTTGTCAATATGCATTTTTATCAAATTCCAGTCTGGCTTTTTTATATTTTTCTTTCAAAAGTGGAGCTCTCCTGGGTCTTCTTCCATGGAGCCGCCCACTGCCACTCAAAAAGCAATGGATGGTGCAATCAGACACTGACGTAACTTGACCTTGGAGTTCAGCTTGTACCTCTTTGGAAGTTGTCCTTTGCTCTTTTTCTACCATTCGCACTATCCATCTGTTCAAACTGGGCTCGATTTTCCTCTTGTGGCCGCGTCCAGGGAGGTTGGCTACAGTCCCATGGACCTTAAACTTCTTAATAATATTTGCAACTGTAGTCACAGGAACATCAAGCTGCTTGGAGATGGTCTTATAGCCTTTACCTTTAACACGCTTGTCTATAATTTTCTTTCTGATCTCCTCAGACAACTCTCTCCTTTGCTTGTTCTGTGTGGTGCACACGATGATACCAAACAGCAGAGTGACTACTTTTCTGCATTTATATAGACTGAATGACTGATTATAAGATTGAAGACATGTGTGATACCAATTAAAGAATGCAGTTAGTTTGAAATATCACTATAATCTAATTATTTATAATCTTTTCTAAGGGGTACCAACAAATCTGTCCAGGCCATTTTAGAGTATAATTGATCTATTTAGCAATAATTTATCTCTTTTCACAGTTTCTTTGAGATACCAAAGGCATGCAGGTATACATGAGAAAATTGCTTTTAATTAATTGCTTTTCACTTTTCAGGAGGAATGAAGCATTGTTTCAATGAGCTGTAAGGGTACCAACAAATTTGTCCACGTGTGTAAAATGCAATATGAGGCATGCATGATACCTTCTTCCTTTACACATGTAATGAATGAAAAAATATGATATGATTCGCCCCCACTAACTGAATTTATTTACAATAAGTAACCAGTATCATGTTCATTTTATCACGTTTATAACAAACTAAATTTCATGAAATCGGTTCAGAATTAAACAAGTTACAGTCGATTTTGTAGAGAAGTCTGCATCTCTCAATACACATCGTATTTGTTTACTAGCGGCTCTTAACCACTCGAATATGGCCGACTCCCAGACGCATAGCGGCGACATACAGCAGCTCACCGTAAAGCAATCATTGCACTTCAGAGTAAAACACAGCACGCGTCTGTCTTATCTATCTTCTTTTCACAGCAACTCTGCATCCAGATTGAGGGAATTATTACCTTGAAAAATAACAGTGGCAGTAAAACTGTATTTCACTATGATGGTTACATTTTGCAATTGATCCGCTGTTCACATGTGAGCCGAACCGTGGGGGGCGACCCGTACGGATCATGGATCTACGCTCCGTTATACCACTTCTAAGCATGGTAGCCAACTTCAAGCCGACATGTTGTAGTGCACGGCCCAGCGTGGGGTTTCGAAAAGACTTGGAGAGCGGGAGGTCAAGGAGACTTTTTACTGCTACTGGAGTGGAGTCCAGTCGACGTTTGTTGCTTTCAAATCAATTCTCTTGATATTTAACATCATAGGCAGGCCTGGATGATCTTGCCACACACACACACACACACACACACACACACACACACACACACACACACACACACACACACACACACACACACACACACACACACACACACACACACACACACACACACACACACACACACACACACACACAGTACATTTCTGCAAAGTGGATTTTCTTTGTTTTTTCCCCCCTTCAATTTAACAGTTGTTGAACACAATCGGGACAAAATTACGACAAACGCTAATGAAAATAAGAGCCGGTTGGCACATTATTTCATCAGAGTTTGTAAATTCTGATGGGGGTTTATTGCCAAAAAGAAAACACAGCCTCGATCAGAAACGTGACAATTAAAACTTTTTCCAAACAAATTACACTTGCTGATGTCAACGACGAAAGTAGAGAAACGGTGGAGAGTCGTAAAAGGCGTTAGACGGTGGAAAAAAACGACATTCACCGCCGATGGTGCTGTTTTTGTTTGGGCCGGATCCCCCATGAAGAATGAGGCTCTTTCACCGCCTCAATTATTTAACTTGCGCAGGCACAGAACACAACTGCAACCAGCGAGACGTTGGGGGCGGGCCGGGGGTTTCGCCGCCTCCTGGGGGGCAGTGCGGTGCTCTGCATGCTCGGTCAGTGCATATGAAATTCAGAGCACCTTCGACGCCTTATTTAGGCTGCCCGCACGCTTTGGCTTCGGCGCTGTAGCTCGGTCGACATGTGGAGTAGGGGGGGTGGGTGGAAAAAATGAGGTGCTCCGGAAGGCGCCACGTCGGAAATGAATAATAATTATGTGAGGCAAACACAAAATAAAGAGTCATCTGAGCGTCGCGGCGGGGGAGTTTCGCTAGAACGCACCGGTGCACGCCACCTCCGGTTCCTACAGGCAGGCCGCTTGGAAAAAGAGTCGCTGTAGGAGAAATGCATTCAATGGCGAGGAAGGGGGAAGTGTGCGTGGGGTGAGGTATGTGGAGGGGTGAGGGGGAGAAAGGATGCATAAAAGGCAGTGGAGAGAAAAAAAAAAAGGGAGAGGAGGGAGGCGCAGGGAGAGCGGGAGATAAGGAGCAAAAAGGAGGGAGGAGCCCGGAGGGAGCACAAGTCAAACGATAGTGAAAATGGAGTGCTGAGCGAATGGAGCGGAGAGCGAGAGAGAGAGAGAGAGAGAGAGTGATAGAGATAGAGAACAAAGCTGGGCCCTGGCTCTATGGAGTTAAAACCCGGCGTCATCATTGATCTTCATGTACGGATGATTTAGGTCCCGTCAGCTCGGCTCAGACAAACAGTGCTCACGGCCCCGGCCGAGCCGCCGCGCTTCCACGTGGCCGCTTCCGCTCTTGTCGCCATTTTATCGAGTTGGACGCCCGACGGAAAGGCCCTGGCACAAGCCCCAAACTGTCATCGTAATAATGACAATGATAGAATTCATAAAAACAGCAAATTAGCGTGATACAGTGTTGAATCCCCCGTCTTTTGTGAACCTGGCACCAAAACAGACTCATTCTTCCTCTTCCTCGGGGCAGGATCTCACGATTCGATTTGCCATCGATACGAATAGTAACCATCATGTCATTCAATATCGATATGTTGACATTTTATTTGTGAGGCTGGTGACTGGTGCAGATTCAAGTCATTTAAGCGGAAAACTGTTGCATAACTTGCAAACAAAGATATCGTTATTCGAATTTTCTAAATAGACTCAGAAACGTAAACAACAGAATTGTATTGTATCATCTTATTCATTCGTTTATGGATCTTTTTGCAAGGAGTTCCACATTTTTATTTTAGTATTGGGGGACAAATCCGTAATCTGCGTCCGTTGCAAAAAGTCACTTTTCGAGAAGTTATTAAAAAAGATAAAAATCAAATAAAATCAGGTAGACAAGGCTGGACTGCTACCGTACAACATGAAGTCAAATTAACTTCCTCGACTGTGCAGCGTCGGACTGCTGTGGCATGTGGAGGGAGATTTTGCTCCAGACACGCCGTGGGAAACAGGGATAGACCTGCGTAAGTATCTCAAGCGTTCCGCGAACACCTACCCGACCAGTGTCCGGTGGTGGCCCCCGTGCGGTCGGTGCAGGAGTTGCTGACGGGCAGGAAGACGGTCTCCCAGCCGCCGGTGGCGTAGCGCCAGTTGTGCGACTCCAGGATGAGCGTGCGCTGCGTGCCGTAGGCGATCATGAAGCAGTAGACCACGTGGTGCAGCTGGCAGCCGTAGCCGCAGCCCTTGTTGATGTTGCACACCAGCTTGCGCGCCTTGCTGCAGTCCGGGGGGTTCTGGGGTGGAGGGGAGGGAGGGAGGGTGGAGGGGAGAGGTGGAGGGAAAAAGTCAAAAAAGAAATGTAACTTTTCTTATTTTATTGCTTGACCTTCGTGTCGCCCATGCTCCGTTTCCTGCTCTTTGTCTTGTAATAAAGAGCGGCAAATATATTCTCTCCCTCTCTCTCCTTTTCCCTTCGCTCCATACAATCTCATTCCATTTTATTTCCCACTTTCTTTTCTCTTTTCCACCCCTCTACAACCCCCCCCCCAACTCCCTCCCTCCCTTTTTCCTTCCTCCAATTCCCCTTGTGTTATAAATGAGCTCCGACACATAGACACACACATATAGACGACGGGGGGGGGGGGGGGGGGGGACCACACGAGGGGGAGACGGAGGCAGGCGAAACAAGTATCAAAGCGGGGCGGGGGGGGAGCAAAGGCAAAGGAAAAGAAATGAAGGGAAGAGAAAAGAGAGAAAGAAAAGAAAGATGACGCACTCTGCGTGGTGGATGGGTTTGGTGGGTGTGCGCCCTAGTGCCAGCCGTCTTTCCTAAACAGCAATTACGCGCCGATGGGAGTGTTTTCCTCATTAGTCTGCCACAGCTGTAGACGGTTCGCCGTAATCAGGACGCCCGGCCCCCATCCCTCGTGTGCTTTTTTCTATCTTTCCTTCCTTTCTCCCGTTCTTTCGCTCACGCAGAAGGGAGAGCGGGAGGCGAGGCCGCCCGGGCACACCCCCACTCACGCTGTTCCATAACATAAACAGTGTAAAAGCAGACATCAGCGTTGACAGAACCAGCTGCTACAAGTGTTATTTTGGCTCTCGGTTAGAAGCGCGAGGGGCCCTGCGGGGCCCCCGGGCGCGCGTCGACCTAACGCGGCTAATAATCTATGGCGGGCACGAGTTGACGGAAAGCCTAGTTGAAAAGGTTTTTTTCTATTACTCCCCAACAGCCAGCGGTGCATGATGCAGTAGCGCTAGCTTTGACAGCCAACAATAGTCGTGTGGAGCTATGAGAGTGTGTGTGTGTGTGTGTGTGTGTGTGTGTGTGTGTGTGTGTGTGTGTGTGTGTGTGTGTGTGTGTGTGCGCATCTGTGTGTTTGTATGTGTGTGTTGGGTTAAATGTCAGGTTGATAATTGCGATAAGTGCTTAGGGAGTCCATCTTTGGGAGCTCTCAGCTTTTTATATTGTAGAGATTTGATATACTGTATATTCCTAAAAACTTGCACAATTTTCTACTTTTGTCAAAATGTGAATTGATACAGATTGATAAAGTGGTTTATTGATTATAATTCATATGTTTCTATATTGCTATATTAAAAAATATATATTATTATTCTTTAGGTTTATTGTATATTGCCATTTTAGTCCATTTTTTAGTTTAGTTTGTATAATGATCAATTAAAAATGTTTTTATTTATCATTACATTTTTATTCATTATTCATTATTTCATTATTATTGCCTTAAGTGGTTTTGTTTTAAACGGTTTCATTTATTTTCTTTTTTTTTTTACACTTCGCGAGCCAGCAGCCCAACAGTGACTCATCTGACAAATCTATTTTCGTGGCACTTTGTTTGCTGCTGGGAAACAGCGACGACGAGGATGGAGCACCGGGAAAAGGGAAAATTAAGATGATCGTCAACCACAGATACAGAACCTTTTAAACAGATCACAGAAGAAGGAGAAGAAAAAGAAAGGAAATATCACAAGAGAAGAGGATGGATGGATGCCATTGTGGGGGGAAAAACACCAAATAAATCAGGTTAACAGCCTAAAAAAATAATAATAACGAGAAATTGAGAATAGACAAGAATAGACGGAACAAAAGCGACTGTTGTGAGTAGCGGGTGTTGACAAGAGAGTGGTGTGGGTGGACAGATGGCGCTCCGACAGAGATGGAGTTCGTCAAATCATAGACGAAGGGAGAGAGGGATAGAGACTGGCGAGGGGAGCACAGACAGACGGAGGGAGGGGACCGTTGTGTGTTTGTAATTATGTATGCCTTAGTGTCTATCTGTGTGTGTGTGTGTGTGTGCGTGAGAGTGATGATTTCTGTGTGAGTGCAGGTGAATATATTGACAGGTCTGCAAACTTGAGTGCATTTGTACGTGTATACAATTTTGTGCGTGTGTGCGTGTGTGCGTGCAGTGTGTATATGTATGTATCAAATAACCTCTTGAATCTTTTATGCACTGCCATGTGTGTTTATGTGGGGAAGATACAAGTGGGGAACATGTGTTATCGTGTACACATATAAACAAAATATATCGATATTGATGTGTGTGTGTGTGTGTGTGTGTGTGTGCGTGTGTGCGTGCGTGCGTGCGTGTGTGCTTGTGCACACGGCGAAAGCAAGTGCGGCTCTCGCGCATGCACGTGCATGTGATGAATTAGTGATGGCAGCTAGCGGAGCAGTGTGATCCCTCAGCGGTGGCGACAGCAGCTGTTAGCTGAGCTGTCTCCGCCCCGCCACGCTGCCCGGGTCCTCTTCATCAAACGCGCCGGCTCATGAATGCCGCAGGGCACAGGGCCCCGCGCCCGGTGGCATCCGGTGCCCCGCCCTCCGACTGGGATCGCTGCAATCCCCGGTGAGGGGAACAACCGGCGGTGATGGTGAAGGGAGGGGTAGGATTAGATAGATAGATAGATAGATCGATCTACCCATATCAATATCTACATACCTACCTACGAGAGGTGTCACGATTCTCAAAATCCACAGCTTGATTTGACTTTCGATTTTAAGGTCATGATTGAATTCAATTTTTGATTTAAACATATGTATTTTTTTCAGCACTGATTTGTAAAGAAATACATTTGTTTCTCAATAAGTAACTTCTTTTGAATATTAAAAATGATAAATAATTATAAAAAATATGAGAATATTTAAACAACACACCTAAACAGTTAAGAGCTTGAGCAAAACTAGACTTCAGAATAATAAACAATAAGTTGAAAAACAGATGCTATTTTTGACAGAGGGGAACGCTGGTAGGAAAAGGCAAATTACTACCTGCAGCTCTGATCAGAGCAATCTTTTGTCCAAACAGAGAAAATAAAAACTCTAGATGTACTTAATTCGCTCTGTTTCCCGCTTCTGATCCGCTGTTGAGCAGATCGCAGATCTAACCCGCCCGTGTTGTCACGGTCCGGTGGCAAATACCTGGTGGTAGCCGGTGTTTGTGAACCTCTGCACTCGATATGACATTCCATCGGGTTTATTTCCCACTTTCATCGCCACATCTGTGAACTTACTGGACATTCTGGTCAAAAGTGCACTCTCTCTTGTACACACAGTGAAACGCCAGAAGAGAGGGAGACGCGCTACTGCGTCTCCGCCAATGCAGACTTGGCACACCGTTACCGGGAATATTTCTCTCTAATGTGTGTTCACTGGGCAACAAACTAGATGAACTTATATTGAACTTCATTGTTTTGTTTTTTTATAATACTCAAATTCTTTTTGAATTTTGTTCCTGCAGCCCTCGTGCCATATGCATGTGCAGTGTGTGTTGGTTTAGGGAATTGGCTGCAGCGGATCCTCCGGAGCCGACCGCGGCTCTCCCAGCCCCAAGTCGGTTTGGAGCCGGGAGCCACAGACGACTCCAAGCTGGCCCCTAACCCCCAAGCACGGGGATTTTTACCGGCAGATCTTGACCGCCCCAATATAGTGACCATATCTAACAGTATTACCCACAAAAATACGGGGAGAATTGCGAACCTGCTTGTGATTTGGAAGTTCAAAATTGAACCCTCATTTTGAAAGATTTTAGATTTTGAATCGCAATCGTGACACCCCTACTAGAACCTATCTATGACCTATCTACGTACATTGCTGTGTGTGTGTGTGTGTGTGTGTGTGTGTGTGTGTGTGTGTGTGTGTGTGTGTGTGTGTGTGTGTGTGTGTGTGTGTGTGTGTGGGTGTTCGCCTGCGCATGTGTGAAGATGCTGGTGTCATATGTGCATGCTGTATACGAGTCATGCATGTTGTCAATGCAGTTTAGAAAGGGAGGAATCCTCCCCCTCCCGGCATCCAAACGCCACCACCGCCCATCACACCACCACGAACACCGCCTGCTGAAACACTCCATAAAGCCCCTTCACACCCTTTCCCAGCAATAGTCCAGAAGTGTTCCTGCATGGGGTCATGTGTGAATAGGAACAGGGATCGATAGTCCGGGAAATGTGCGCCGGCAATTTCCAACCAAGACCTAGTAACATTTCCTGGGAAAATGCCGATACGGCTGTGTTGCGAATGGAAGCAGGCACATTTCAAAGCACGTGAAGTGGGGGTTTAGCCGAATCCGAATACAGTATCGGCAAAGCAAAAATTGTGAATTTTCACGATTATTTATTTTTGTACAAATATTGATAAAAATGATTTGCTTTCAGGAATAAAAAAAAAACATTCTCAAAAAAAGCGAGTCTGATCTGAACTGTGGCGTTTGTCCAGTTATGTCCAGTCTCCATAGAGACCAGTCTTTTTATTCTTAAATGTTATTATTTTTCTTCTTAAAAATTCCACTCAGACCCTAGACATGTCTTTTACATGTAGGGATGCAATGTGGGGACAGGGGGAGGAAGAATCGGTCCAGAAAGTTCCTTGGGTCCAGAAGTTTAAAATGATCACACTCATTTAATAACATTGGCATTGACAGGTCCCTCCGTCAGCGAAGGGAACTGAGGGGCGCGGAGATGGACACCGAAGCGCTGGTCTTTGAGCGCCAGGAAAAAAACAAAACCAATTCAGATTGACGTCCATTGCCGTCACAGATTGTCCAAGCCATCGCATCTACACTGGAACGGACTGTTCCTCGCCCATCTATTCCGGCATTATCATGGCATGTGTAAAAAGGCACAAAAAGGTAATGTTCCGGAATGTAGCTGCACGTGTGAATAGTGAAAATCACTAGTGGTGCCGGAAAGGTTATGCCAGTTATTTACCGTTAAGGGGCTTAACACTCCTTTTTTGCCTGCTGACAGAAGACTGTTGACAGTTAGCCGTGGTGTAAATTTAACAAGCAGGTGTGAGAATGTGTGTGTGCGTATGTTAACGTGTTGATGTGTGTGTGAGGGATAGGTTTTGCATGAAAGCCCACAGCATGTGTGTCGGGAGGAGGGGGAGGGTGTTGGTGGACAGTTGCCTGAGTGTGTGTGTGCATGTGCATGTGTGTGCACGTGTGTGCACGTGTGTGTGTGTGTGTGTGTGTGTGTGTGTGTGTGTGTGTGTGTGTGTGTGTGTGTGTGTGTGGTGTGTGTGTGGGTGTGTGTGTGGGTGTGGAGGGTGCACACTTGGCGGAGCAGCAGGCGATCCTGTAGGTTACCTGCAGGTAGGTGATTCGGTTCTGGACCAGCGCCGACAGGTCCTTGGCCTCCTTCATCCTCCACTCACCCACCCCGTCCGCCTGGCTGAGGTAGTACAGGTCTGTCATGATGGACCTGCAGCCATCACACATACACACATACGGACAGATTGTGAGATTTGTGAGATCGGTTGCAGCCGAGGGGCCCCAAGTGTACAAAGGCCCCGGATTGGCCAGACAATTTTTAATTATTTAAATTTACTTCAGAGAAAAACATCCTTGACCCCTATTGGCCCATAAGAAACAAGCATTCAGAGAGAGAGAGAGAGAGAGAGAGAGAGAGAGAGTAATAGAGGCAGGGGGAGAGAGGGAGGGTGAGCGTTCCTTATAAACGCGTAGTTTATTTTGTGTTTTGTGTTGTTTCTGATCGTTGTTCTAGATGAGTTTGTTTGTCGTGCTAGTGCCGGTGCCCACTCGCCGGCGTGAGCTGCTCCGCGGAGGAGTGCCGTTTGGCAGCAGGGGAGAAGGTGGGCTACTTCTCTGTCAAATTCCAGCTTCCAGAATGAGCAACACAGTGGTGATTTTTTCTGTACAGCCAGGACAGCCTCAATCAGGTAAAGCAGGATGAGTAAAGGGGTGCCCTGCACAAAGAGTAGCCTAGGGGCCAATGACAACCCTAAACTGCTAATGTTCATGACAATTCTGTAAAGACGTTATCATCCTATGCAGCTATGGGGTAACATTCCCACGGGAACCATCTGTGTTAATATTTGAAGAAGAAGAAGAAGAATGATAATAATAATAATAATAATAAGAAGAAGGATAATAATAATAATCAGCACAAATTAATAAATACAATATAATAATAATAAACAACAACCATCTGCCCGCCTTCACCACAGGGCTGACGGCAAAGCGTCCGGGGGCCGACAAAGACAACATTTTACCGTTTGGTTTACAAATATAGGCGGGAACCTCCAGCATGTAAGGGTGAGGGCTGACACTGACTCACATTAGGACACACACGCCCACACGCCCACACACACACGCCCACAAGCCCACACACACACACACACACACACACACACACACACACACACACACACACACACACACACACACACACACACACACACACACACACACACACACACACACACACTCACACACACTCACACACACACACACTCAAACCCACACTATTTTCCCAAAATCAATCAATTGTGTAAAAGAGTGAAAATAAAGTCACTGGATGAACTTTAAAAAACTACCTTGATTTGTTTAAACTTTATTTGGGGTATTCTCAACTTGACATTTAGAGATTAAGGTGCACATTTTAAATTGAGTAAACTATACTTAGTAATTAAAATATTTAAAATAATTAATATAAGTGTTACTTACTTCAATTACTTTAATTTCTTTAAGTCTTCTTCTTTATATAATTATGTGCGGGCAAAGTCAAATTGGCTCACACAACACAGTATTTTAGTCCACTGCGTAAAAACTGAAAGCACCCGTT
Source organism: Zeus faber (assembly GCF_960531495.2). Lineage (NCBI taxonomy): Eukaryota > Metazoa > Chordata > Actinopteri > Zeiformes > Zeidae > Zeus > Zeus faber. The sequence continues at coordinate 18,935,473 of NC_137189.1, forward strand.
AATTAGTTCCATAAAACAAAACATGCTATAACTTTCTAAACTAATCAAAGTTAAATACCACATTAATTTTAACAGCCCTGATCTATATATTTACACGTATATTGATGACGACGTGGAGAACACTGCCGAGATGTGACCATTACTCATTGTCTCGTTTTAACGCCCTAACCACAGTGTGTGTGTGTGAGTGTGAGTGAGTGAGTGAGTGAGTGAGTGAGTGAGTGAGTGAGCGTGTGAGAATGGCAGATGTCAAGCGGATTTGCGACACCGTCTTGCAGGTTCAGAGGTGAAAAACCACGCCGGCCCCGCCACTTAGCGAGAGGGGGTGGGAACCAACAGGCCCTCCAAGGCCTCTGAGAAGTGTGTGTGTGTGTGTGTGTGTGTGTTTTACTATACTTTTGAGGGCCGGTTTCCGAATGGACTATTTTCTGGTTTAGAAGTGCCCCAGGAACATGGGCCCTCACTCACCAGGTGTATTTACTAAGACCTCAATTTGATAGCAGTACAATAATGTGTGCGTGTGAGTGTGTGTTTATGCATGCAGATGCGAGCGATATACTGTGGCTCAGCCGAGGCTGCAGACGCTGCAGGCTGCGATGGCATGGAAACAGGAAAAACAACTCCATGTCCACGTGGGGGAGGGAGAAGACGGGGAAGGCAGAAGAGGTGGAGGTCCAGGGTGGAGGTGGGAAAGACCCCTCCCCCCGTTTCCATTATACTCCCATAAATCTACATTTTCAGAGAGCCTTCAGTGTTTCAGCGCTAAAAAAAGCTAAACCAGAGTTCGATTTAAAAGCGTGTTCTCATCTTAGAGCCAGAACATTGGAATCAAAACAAGGAGTGGGGTTAAGTATTTTTATTTTATTTTTTTTCTGAATTTGTTATGTAACTTTACACAGATAAATGTGGATGGATGACAGAATGAGCATGAAAAAAAGATTAGGTCTTAAAGATTCCAACAGCAAATGAAAAAACAAATCCATTTGAGATCCTTGTTTATCTTACAGCAGATTGATACTGTTTACTGTAAAATCCACATCGTATGTATAGTGAAATGTTCTTTTCCACGTGTGAATTTATTCATCTTTTTAAACATTCTTCAAAAATATTTATTCATATAAACTTATATTTTGCATTCATTGAAAAAACCTGATCTGCAACTGTGACTCTCGAATATTTGCTTACAAGATCGCTCTCTAAGCTCAAAAACTAAACCTGTATCCAAAAAAACCCTGTTTCGATTCCATAAATAGAATAGAATCGTACTGATACTCTATTAAGTACAGTAATAGTGTAATAGAATCAAGCTACACAAGACGAGAATCAACAATAAATCCCATTTATGCTTGTCAAAACTCATTAAATGTGGCTCATTTTTGACAGTATCTAATCAAATATCCCATTAAAAACAACTAGAAAACAACTGTCTACAACTGCTGCATTCTGATCGGAAGCCCTTCGAAAGTTTGCCAGTGGGGTCAAAGGTCAAAACATTTGAACTCCGGCTGTTGTTCAACAATTGGCTTCCAATCTATGAGTCCCTTCAAAGTAGACGGTATATAATATTGTATATATATTAGGATAATATTTTTGGAGCCGTTGCTATGGAGGACCCGTGACATATTAATAAATAAATCTTTCATGAAATCCATCATAAAATACAATGACATATCCTTCAAAAAAGCCATAACTAAAAAACTATCAATAAATTAATTCATCAAAATAAACAACAATAAATCACTCTGTCAGTCATTCTGGTCCACAGTACTGTACAACATATTCATTGCATCTATTATTCAACTGAATACTTTTTAAATGTCCAATATGCTTAGTCAGCTTTTCTTTTATACCACATAGGTAAACATTTCAGCCTTCCTTCCACTGCCAGCGGCCTCTTCAGACTAGCTTCCCCTTCGCCATACAAGGAGACTTTGTGAGGTTTTACAGGGAACGTGATTGTATATGTACGTGCACCTCTGCATGTATGTGTGCGTGTGTGTGTGTGTGTATGCGCGTGCACAGCGAGAGGAGTCAGACTGTAGAAAGCAGTTAAGGCAGCAGAGGCTGAGACAATGGGCCCTGTAAGTCACTCCGATGGGGGGATTACAACCAACCACTTGGCTGAACAATAAGCGCCCTTTAATCTTTCACTTGGGCCGTGCAGAGGCGAGCCATCCTGGCTATCTGGCGTGGGATTATCTGTGACCTTTAACCCCCACACAACACCGGTTACAAAATGGGAAAAAAAAAAAGGATTTGGAAAACACGCAAAGGATACCTGAGAATTAGAAATGTTGTCTACAATCAATGATTTTGTAAGGAATAACGTGCAGCCAGCCAGTCGCTAACTAACCCCCCACGGGATGGTGAGGGTCTTGTGTCACTCTAAAGGGAGTTATTCTGCGTTAAAAACGTCCGGCCGGCTGCACATTATCCAGCTTATTACACCGCTACATTGGGAATATTGCTTAGAGACGATCTGAGGAATACCTGCCTAGATTGAATACCCTCTGAATGTCAGGGTAATGGCCGGTAAGAGCAGCTAAGGCTTCAACTGAAGTTTTATTAGAAATTTGTTACACTACTCATTACTGGGTAATATTACTACTGTACTACCCAACACTGCTCTCTACAGCAAAATTGTGGACATTACTGGTATCTTGTGGAGGTTTCCGGCTCTATTCTGCTGAACGATGGGCCTAGTAGGCCTTGAGGACCAAACCACCACCCTGAATTGTTGGACCAGCGAAAAGGCTTCACCAGAACTTTGCTTCAACTACAAGAAAAAAAAAAGCTTCAAAACTTGTGTACAGATCATAGTTGATTCTTCAAACAGGAGGATTAATGAGCTGTCAATGCAAGTCTTTGATTTCGAGGTGGGTCTAGAAAGGACTCAAAAGGAGTTTGAACGATTTTAAAATCTCACGTTAAACTTGGTCCAAGAACTGTAGTGAAACCAGAGCAGATTTTGGACACAACTTACAGCAGCTTGATCTCCGTCTCAGACAGGTCATCTGGAGGTCCAGTCAAGACGCCATAATGGTGTTGTAGATGGCATTAAAGAGAAAACTATTCAGACTGGATCATTTGAAAATAAGAGTTGGATTAAGTGGGAAGCCAATGTCATCATCAGCAAAGCCCTGACCCATTGTGGTCAGATTTCTGTGTTTGAAGGAAAAACTTGTTGCTCTGGATAAAGCTTAAAAACCTGAAGGGCTCAGGCGTCTTTATCAATGAGGACTTCCCTGAAGCCGGCCGGCAAAGAAGGAAAGAATTCACTCCCGGTAATGAAGGCAGCTCGAGAGGGAGGTGATATTGCCAATTTGAGATACGACAAACTTAATGTCCATCCACCTATCCAAAGCACACCACAACAAAGGAAGGCCAACGCTCAGAGTTTAGATCTGACCTTTAGGCATTTACAGAATAGGGCAATGTGAAGTTTGATGGTTGCTATGCGGTTGCTATGGACTCCAGTCGCTGGTCTTGGAGCATCACTTCCATTCAATTGCATAGAGAAACAGCTTAAATATGAATATAGCAAATGTACAACAATGGCGAAAGAAAGGGGGGAAAAAGAGGGGTGGAGGTTTCATAGAAGATGGTTGCAAGGTTTTCTGTGGCAGTGTTTTTTTCACCTAACAAGACTTCCAAGGCATTTCTTAACTAAAAAAAAATTGCCGACCGACATTCACAGTCAATGCGAGTGATCCCCTACATATGGAGGCTTGCTCCAGCCATCTGACGTCAGCTTTACATTCCCCATACAGTATTTTGATTACTTAACCACACATTTACAGCACATTGTTCTTCACACACAATATGGAACCCAACAAATCAGATTTTGAAGGCCAGATTTTTAAACCCTTTGATCGCTCTACAATTGATTCTTACAATCGATTGTACTCCAGTCAATTGCAATCAATTGACTCCAGATATTTTCTTTACTTTTCATCTGAATATAAGAAGTCTTTCCGGCAACTATGACAAATGAATTAATTATTCATCTTCACTGAGACAGGTTTTTTTTTCTGTTATTCCTTTATCAGAAACATGGCTTATAGAGGACTCGAGAACTTTTTAAATAACCTAAATACAATTTGGTTCACTACGTAAGAGACACTAGATCTGGAAGTGGAGTATCTTTGTTTATTCAGAGGGACTGAATTTAAAATGAGGGATGATCTCTCTCTGAAGTCAAATAGGGCTGAGGGGGCATCTGGTGGAATACCCATTTTCTTAATATTCTTTATTCAAGTGACGTTTTTCCCTTTTATTCATAAATCTACACGAGTTAAAGAAAATTCTGCAACTCTGATTGATAACATCTTAATTAACTTTTTGAGCGAAGGAATGAAATCGGGGGTCTTGTATTTAGACCTCTCAGATCATTTTCCCATATTCCAGTTCTCTTTAATCAAGGTTAATAGAGCTCAACATACCAAGAAAACAATGCACAAAAGAATTATGCGCAAGTCAAATATTTCAATTTAAAGAGGCTCCAGCCATCCAGCCTGGATATGACAGTATTTCATGGGATGAAATAATGGTGATTTTGCATATCAACCTTTTATGAAAGCAATTTGTTTTAGTTTCAATTAATGGTTTCCAGTTGGCAGTCCTACCAAGAAATACAGCCAAGCCCTCAATAAGCCTTGGTTTACAGTTGATTTACTGAAGCTGTTGAGGAAAAATAATAAAATTGTACAGAAAAGATGTCTCAAATCCTACTCCTCTTACCCATGGTGTTCATAAACCCTATAGAAATAAATATATTCATTCCATAAGTTCTGCAAAAAAGAAATATTCCAGTGAAAAATTGAAGGTGGTGTTCAAAAGATATTAAAAAACCATGCGGAAAGTAATAAATCAGTTGTCGCATACAGAAAAGACAACCCAGAGCTATCTTCAGTCTTTTTGGATGGTGCAAATGATCTAAACAATCCAACTGACATAGCTGAAAAATGCTACGACTTCTTTGTTAAAATTGGTTATGAATTAGCTAACATTTCTGCTTGGCATGGTAATCTTCTGGATTTTATTCCAAGGAATGTTCCTGTTATCTGTTAAACCCTCTGATATCCAAGAAACAAGTGACATAATTAAACTAAAAACATCCTCAGCTTGCAGCCACTTGCTCACATCTTTTCATTGCCTTTGAAAACAGGGGTTGTGCCAGAGGATTTTAAAGTTGGCAAAGTTACTCCTCTGTTTAAAGCAGACGATCCATTCTGTTTTAATTAACTATAGATCCATATCTATTTTGTCACGTTTTTCAAAAAAATTAGAAAGAATTATATATAAAAGGGATTCTTTTTCATCTAAATTCTAATTCAATTCTTTACGAATACCAGTAAGGTTTCGGAAAAGTCACTCCACTTAGATAGCCCTGCTTCACCTGATTGACGAAGGCTACATTCACACTGCAGTCCAAAGTGTCCCAAATCAGATTTTGTTGTTTTGCTAATATGTGACTCGGATCTGTTTTTTTCATGACAGTGTGAACAGCGCAAATCACATGGAATCTGATATTTTCAAGCAGCGCATACAGCGCTGGAAGGAAAAATTAATAATAGATAAATAGAGCAACCCGGCGAGGGGGCACCCACGCTCGCCGGGTTTTATGAATAGCACCGGATCTAAAATAGTGCGTGTGTGTGTGTGTGTGTGTGTGTGTGTGTGTGTGTGTGTGTGTGTGTGTGTGTGTGTGTGTGTGTGTGTGTGTGTGTGTCCTCTGAGGGCGCAATTTGCGCACAATATATTTTATCTTACTAAATTTCCTTATTTAACAAAACAAAAACAGCACCGTGCTCCTGTCTGGATTCAAAGCTTTTATCCATGAGCCTGAGGAGAGGTGCACGGTCCCAAGCTGCCTCATAACCACCGGTGCAGCTCTCATTTCTCAAATAAAAACACATAATGTGTTTTTATTTATGAGATACGTTTAAGTGAAAGGAAAATTCCTGTGCAGTTCAAAACTTTCTTAAGAGCAAATTCACACATATTCACATAACTAGGATGCCTCGTTTTATAACGTGTTTACCTAGTTTTGTAACTAGTATGGCTAGTTTTAAAACTAGTGTGCCCAGTTTTATAACTAGTATGCCTAGTCTTATAACAAGTATGACTAGTTTTATAACTAGTATGCCTTGGCTTATTCAGTAACTTGAATGCCTAGTTTTCTAACTAGTATGCCCCGTTTTCTAACTAGTATGCCTATTTGTAGAACTAGTATGCCAAGTCTTATGACTAGTATGCCTGGTTTTATAACTAGTATGCCTAGTTTTATAACTAGTGTGCAAAGTTTTATAACAAGTATGCCTATTCGTATAACTAATATGCGTAGTTTTATAACTAATATGCCTATTCGCATAACTAGCATGCCTAGTTTTATAATCAGTTTGCTAGCGCAGCGCTGCTTCTTTGCTTCCACCAAAAAGAACAGTCCGCAACAACATAGTGAACAATTCACCCCACAAAAAAACACAACTTTGCCCTACACATGACTGACCTATTAACTGTCATTAATATGAAATTGGGCATATCCGTATTAATCTCTCAAGTCTTCCATTGCAGTTTCTATATAGCATCATTGCTAGCTTGCGTTAGCATTATCATGTAGGCGGCCTGAAACAAGTGACATGAACCCAGGCCGAGAAGTGGTTGCCCATGTGACAGTGGTCATTATCAACAAATCAGCGGCCGTTATTCATGAATATAAATAACCGACCCACCGATCGCTGCTATCGACCAATCACAATCGTGTTTTCCACACGGTATATCACTGGCAGATTCCCCCACCTCTCCTGGTGGCCCAGGTCCTGGAGCAGCGAGTCGGCGTACTTCTGCCTCTCGCCGGCTTCCACGGTGGCCAGCTTCTTCACCTCGCTGCGGACGAAGTACCACAGCTCCTTGACGCCGTTCTCCACCCGCCGCCGCAGCTCCTCCTGGGTGGCGCCCGGACCTGGGTGGGCACGAAGGGGATCGGTCAAAAGAAGCATAAGATGGGACCGACTTGGATTAAAAAAAGATTAAAATGATTCTAACTCATTGATGGGTGGAGTGGGTGTTTATCAGGGGTGATGGTTTCCATACTAGGAGTCGAAAAAAGCCGCACAGCAACAAGGATCCGCATCTTACGCAACCTGCTTATCTTCAAACTCCCCTGAACCTGACATAATGTTTACATCAATGGCTTAAATTATATTGTGCGGGAGTTTTGTTGCAAAATCGTCATGGCAACACATTTGGCATCTCAAAGTACACGGCTGTCGCTCCATTTGTTTATAGATCGGCTGCCTCCAGTGTTACGTAAGACATTTAAATGCACAACATTGACCAAAGAAAAATCTTTTTTTTTTTTTTTTTTTTTTTGCAGCTTGGGAGCCTCAGGTTGAGCCGCATCTACGTATTATAAAAGAACCCACCCGACCACCGCCCCCCAACCTGCCACCCCTCCACACCTCCGTCACAGGCTATTGGCATGCAGAATGGCTCTGGGACCATTATTATATTCCCTTCTTTTGTTTTTTTTCTTCTTTACTGCTTTCTCCTTGGGGTGTTGCTTTGACCTCATTAAAGGAGCCATTTGATCACCGTTTCATATCGCTCTCTCTTCTTCCCTCTAACAACAGGAAGGAACTCCAGCACCCCGCCCAGACCAAACAATGTGGCCTGACCCACATGGAGGACGCAGCTGCTTGTGCTCCGGATTGGATGGGAGGAAAAAATAAATATGGCGAAGAAAAGCTGTCTTCAAATGAGAGGGGGGGGGGGACAGCCCCCCGCTCCCCAGTGCTATCTCTCTTTCTTCTTCCTCCCTCCCTCCTTCCGGAGTTGGAGAAAGCTAGGGGGGTATTTTTAGCACTTTGCTTCCTCCTGCGGCAAGATGGAAAGGCTGACCCTGCGCTGCCCTCCGAGCGCATGTCCTCCTTATTTTATTTCTGTCCGTCTGTCTTTCCTTCCCTCCCTCCTTCCCTCCCTCCCTCCCTCCCTCTCTCTCTCCCTCCCTCCCTCACGCGTCCACACTGCGTTCACTTCATTCACACATTCCCCTCGGTCACCTGACAGCTCTCCCCGCGTGGCGCACGCACGCATTTTCAACGTGTCAGTAGCCAAAAGTCACAAAGCAACTCACCACCCGAGTGTCCAAAGTGAGGTGGGGGAGAACTTGGATTATTGGACGATGAATTATACTTAACCTGAACCTGAACGTTGGCAAAGTCATGACAACCGCGTTGGAAAATCTGTTCAATGGAATGCCTGGAACCTCACGACAAGATTTTTCAAATGAAAACATATGTTTAAAATGACAAAAAAGACAATAACTTTTTTTTTGTTTTACAGAAAATCCAAAAGAAGAAAATAAAAATACACTGGGTGAAGTGGTGGAGACGGTGTGAACATGAACTGTACATTTGATCATTTGCTGCCATGGCTGCTCTTGTGTTCAGAACTTCTTCCCTTTCAGTCAGCTTGGCTCCCGATTGGCTATCGCTCTTTCCCACATGACAAACCACAGGCCGCGCCCTCGGGTTTCCCCCCGCACTACAGGATATCAGATTGTAAATATTGAACATGTTCAATAAAGATTTGTATTCTTTGGCATTTGTCCCTTTTTGTTGACTTCATGCCACTACAATAGTATCATAAAAATGAAAGCCGTAACATCATCTCTGCCTGTTTGCCGAAGAGCCATTTATCAGCATTTACGATTCAACCTTTGGGTACAAAGTTAATTTGCCTAAATCCACCTGAACCTGTTGTGTTTATTGCGACATTTCCCACATCATTTTGAGATGCCCCTGAAATTTGGACGGACACAAGCAATCTCATCTGTGGAAGCGAACGATTTCACAAAAAGATCGCGACTGGCTCAAATAACTGCGATCCTGGCGACTATGTAACAACCGTGACAGCTTGTCTATGAGTAACCTGCAGAACACTGGTCTGCCTGGCTCGAATGAGCCGTGTTCCAGGAAAAAAAACAAAACAGAAACAAACAAAAAAAAAAAAAAAACTTCTTTTCACTCATCTTTCATTGTGTTCATCCCCCTTCCCACTTTCTCGGTCCCCAAAACTTGATTTTCTTTCATGTCCTCTCACCGTCTCCCACCAACCGCTGCGAGAAGCTGTGGATCTTCTGCTTGGCCCTGGTCAGCTGGTCCTCCAGGGAGCGCAGCCTCCCGGCCGCCGCCAGCGAGCCGGCCTCCGCCTGGCCCTCCGGTATCCTGGTGGAGGGAGGAGGGAGAGAAACAATAAGAGAGTAGTCCACCGCAGATATCCCCCCACCATCATCGCCATCCCCTGTGCCCTGTTTGTTTGTCGTCCACGGCTTGTTGTGCTGTTGCTCCCTCTCTGTCTTCCTCTCGCGCTCGCTCGTTTCTGTTCAGATCTTTACAGCGGTCTTCATTAAACGCCAGCACGCATGACAGTGCTCAGTGCTCAGAGGCGTAGCGCCGCCGTAAGCGCGGCTAATTTATTTTTCTTTCCTCTTCTTCTCCGAGAATCTGGCAAGTCCTAATTGCTAATTATAGTTTAAATGATGTTTGAGGCGGCCTTTCATCCCGCTTTAACCGTTCGCGGCGATGATACGACGCGTGCCGAGGGCCGCCGCTCCGTAACGCGCGTTGGTAATCTAATGACGGCCGCGCGGCGTCATGTTTTTTTTTTTTTTTTTTTTTTCTCTACATTGGCAAATGGGGATTTAAATCGGATTCTGTCTCGGTGAATTGTTCGCGGAACGCCCGGGGCGATGAAGACGCGGACCAGACACTCGAGAGGAGACCTATTCGCGCGCACACACACACACACCGGGGACACACACACACACACACACACACACACACACACACACACACACACACACACACACACACACACACACACACACACACACACACACACACACACACACACACACACACACACACCTCAGACCCCTTCAGCCAGAGATGAAACGGAGGTGTCATCAGCAAACGATACTGAAACGTCTCCCCCCACATGGAGTTATTACAAATTGAAAGACGGGGGGGGGGGCAACGGTTAGAGCCACGTTAATGAGTCATCAAAGCATGCAAATTCAATTTACTCCCTGAGAGAGTTAAAGTCCACCGCTGGCAGCCAACAAAGATGGGACTTTTAAAGTTGCTCAGACAGCCGCTCTCATTTTACATCTAAACCCACACCGTTGCCCACCAGACAAAGCACACCACAGACAGACAGAGACACACACACACACACACACACACACACACACACACACACACACACACACACACACACACACACACACACACACACACACACACACACACACACACACACACACACACACACGCTACACCCCGCCCCCCTACCCTGTGAGAAACTCCTGTCTTCCCACACTTCAACAAGCATCACGGACGCTTCGAGCTAAAGGAACAAAAGTGAGAAGTAAGACATAAAGAGGATACTCTTGACTTCTACATTATGCAACGCACTTTTGATGGTTAAAAAAAAAAAATACAATAAAAAAAAAAAAAGAAGCCCACCCTGCTGACTCCCCCAGTACATTTGTGGTATTGTAGATTTTGAATAAATACACATATACCCGCCCGAAATTCCTGTGTGTGCGCGTGCCTTTTCAAAGGGAAACCCGAGGCTATTTCCCTGTTTTTTCTGCCGAGCCATCCAAAGGGAAAGTGAGAACCCAGGTGCCCTGCCCCCTCCACCACCAACTTCAGTATCAGCTGCTTAGTGGGTTCACACGGCACAAGCACGCTCCAAACAATGCGCGGCAGAATCTCCAGGCGGGCCACACCCCGACCCCGTCGTCGCAACAGGAAGTAGGGCAACTTCTTCGGGTGACAGCATTTGTTTTCCCGGGAGAGCGTTGTTTCGTTTCATTTTTTTTTTTTTTTTTTTGGTGTCCAAGAGAAAAGGTAACCCGAGGGAGTGATGTACCTCCTCCGGATGCAACAGAACACTCGGGCCATTGCAAGCGCACCATGCGATGCAAGCTAATCAGGGCAGGGACGGCAGACAGGGCCGAGGTCTTCACAGGACTCAAAATTCTGACCCGAACCCGATCGGACCGGGGTCATTCGGGAAAGAGTCGGGTTGGGTATTTTCCGGATCCGAACAGACACAATAATCAAAATTGGCCGTACAATATCCATGTGTGCACCTGCTCTCTGCTGCTCCACCTGAGGCATTAGAAGACAACCGTCGACCCGAACCATCATAAAATATGCACCTGTTCGGGTTCTCGCGCAGTTAGGTTTGGGTAAATCCTTGAAGACCTCAAGCGCGGGCTGGCTTAAGCACTTTTAAAAACCTCCATGTGCAGTAAACAGGGTTGTGGTGTTTAGCTTCTACACAGTTAGGATAGTTGGATTCTGAAGGTTTTCCATAAAAGGCTCCAAGGAGAGGCAGACGAATTCACTGCCTTATTAGCCAGCTGGAAAAAAAACTGGAGCATTATAGCTGCGTGAGAGGCAGTAACTCTGGAGGGCATTTCCTTTAAGGGGTCAATAACTGGCGGGCGGGCTGATGATTGGCACTTCCAACTCCGGGCTCGGCCTGACTGATTGGATGCCCGACGCTGCAGAATTTCATTGTGTTGCAAAACCCAAAGCAGTGGATGGTTGTCTGCCTCGTCTGTTTTACAAACAGTCGACCAGACAAGTGGCCATTTCTGCTTCAAGATTCAAGAGGTTTATTTGTCACTACATATACATAAGTTCATATATATATATATGCATTGAAATGCCTTTACAACGCACCCAGAGATTATGCACAATAGTTTCTAAACTGAACATAATAGCGTAACGTAATTCCTACCGAGCTAACTAACTGAAACTGATTCCTAAAACGTAATGCAGTTAGTCCATAGAATAATATAAATACAATAACATAAAAATGAAATAAGACAAAATAGCAGATAACAAAATAGAAGTAAAGGGAATAAAGTTATGTATATGGGATAATAGAAGTTATGTATATGGGATAGGCTATTTGTATATACAGATATGTGCAGTAAAGTGCATGTGAATATGAAGTGAGTATGGAGATATACAGTATAGTATACAACAGTATGACACAGCAATACAGTAACACCGAACAGAAGAGCAATACAGCGCAGTATGCAGTAACCCAGAACAGTGAAACAGTATGCAGTACAGTATGCTACATACAGTACAGTAAGGCAGTGGGGCCTGTGTGAGTGACTTAGTGAGGACCCCTGGTGAGTTCAGCATTGACAGTTCTTATGGCTTGCGGAAAGGAGTCGCAGAGACTTGTGGCATTCAGTCCTGCTGACATTTTGGGTTCATAATCACACTTGTAGTGGCTTCTCTAAGTCACTCATGTATCATGGGGAGTGTTTTTCTGTGGGTATTTCAAGTTCGAAAGGGAGAGATTAGGTGGAAATCGGGGATGCAGTGCACTGCTGGAGAGCAGGCGAAGTACCACGCTGCCCCAGCTGCAGCTCTCGCCGACACCTGTGGCTACTGTAGAGTTCATCGGGGAGTGGGTCAGGGCCAGGTGTGGTGGTTTGATCATCGGGGGGGCGGGGGCATTATGCCGCTAGGGCTGCATATACATATTTCAAAATATTCTGAATATTCTATATACTGACACTGGTAAAACTTCAAAGCAAAACCTATAAGCTGACCTGCGAATCCATACATATGGATGGGAATGCAAAGTGCTCTGCAGATGAAAGTTGGCCACGCAAATGCAATTTGCCTTTACATGAAGGGGAAGCAAAGTTTAAATACCATTCTGTGTATAAGTGGATGCTTTTATGTATGTGTTTGTGTGTGTATGTGTGTGCGTGTGACAGACTAGACATTATACATGTGATGCATTCCAGCCTGGCAAACTAGACTGTCCACTTACAAACTGCGTTCATTCAACCACTTGACTCAAATAAGTCAAGCTACCCAGCAGAGGGATCGAGACAGGAAATGCACGTAAACCAAACCCTGGGCGCGGCACAAAAACTGCAGCAAATGTTTCTCAAACGCTTTATTCTCTATACGTCTGCGACAGTCCACATTATTTCCCTGTAAACTGACTCATAAAGACTAGACTTTGAAAAGTTGTTGAAAAGGTGCATTCAAAGATTTTGACATTTTCACCCCTTCACGGTTGGCCAGCTTTTTCACCAAGCCCGACAGACAGAGCTGTTCAGCCCATGGACAGCCATCACAATCAGGCCACTGTGTGTATGTGTGTGTGTGTGTGTGTGTGTGTGTGTGTGTGTGTGTGTGTGTGTGTGTGTGTGTGTGTGTGTGTGTGTGTGTGTGTGTGTGTGGCGTGCATAGTCGGCCCCGATTTCCCTGGCATTGCCTGAGAGACCAGGATGGGTCGATACGAGTTTAGGCCGGGAACAGACAGCGACGTCGTTAGTGCTAAATGAGCATCTATCACCATGCGGGAGATGGGCTCTGGGGGGTTGGGGCATGCAGGGGTGTTTCATTGTCACTGTACTCTCCAGACTCTCAGATCTCTCAGATGCAGGGACAGATTTTTACATTAACATGTAAGGCATGTAGCCGAAATCTCCGGGAACACTGGCTTTTACCAACAGTGTCTTAGTGCCGCATTATAGGCATAAATCCCCCCGAACTGCGGCCGTCGCTGGCGAATGATAGTAATGAGTACAAAGGTTAAAATGATTGCTTTAGGAAAACTGATGCAACAACTATCCCTGTACTTCAGGACACTCTGGCGTAGGTAATTGAAATAAATAAGTCCAGGGCTCATGAATAATAGAGATCCAACAATCTTAGGAATGATATACCGTGCAAAGTGTCATAAACCGACAAGCGTTACAAGATGTTGTTGGCAGAACACAGACTGTTCTACAACTGCTCTGCTCTAGCTCTAGAGCAGAAAGGGAATCCACAACGTCACGTTTCGGGCTTTCCGATGGAAAGGAAACTGCACGTCCGGTTGTCTAAATCAGAGGTTCCCAATCACCGGGCCGTGGACTGGTGCCGGGCCGCTGGCCATTTGCCACCGAGCTGTGAGAAGGAGGGCGAGAATTTTTTCAGAAGCGATCTCCGCTCCGCAGCGCGATCAGAGCGATTTTTCCCCCAAACAAAATAAATAAAAACACACTGTAAAAACAGTGTGTTTTTATTTATATTATATTTGTATTAAATGAGTATTAAATGGTCCCTGGGACTAAATTATTAAACATTAAACATTAACATTAAATTTCATTTAGCAGACGCTTTTATCCAAAGCGACTACAATTGTTCGAACACCGACGGACGCAGCCATCAGGAGCAATTAGGGGTTAAGTGTCTTGCTCAAGGACACTACAGCATGCTAGCCTGGGATCGAACCAGCAACCTTTAGATCACTAGACCACCAGCTCTACCGCCTGAGCTGCCATCCTGCGTTATACGAACGTTATATCATTAAGCTCTGAGGTTATCGGTACTAATCTATTTTCTTAATTTCTCAAATACTGTTGTATTTGAGAAATTAAGAAAATTGATTTTATTTAAAATCTTATTAATTTAACTCTACGCGTAATGCGGAGAAGATAAAGCAGTGTTAATTCTGCTCTTAATTTGTTTTCGTTTCTCTCATAAAAAATAAAAAAGTACCGTTAAAGTACCGGATCGATAAGCAGTATCGGTAAGAGTTGTAGTACCGTTAAAATATTGATGATACCCATCCCTACCCGTGCCCGGTTTTTAGTTGTTTTTATTCGGAGGAACTGGACACGGCGATCGGGGCGCGCCCCGAGAGTCGTGTTTGCGTCCGTGATAATAAAAAGGTTGGGAACCCCTGGTCTAAATAACTGGTTGCCCCTCATGGATTGCCCACGCTCTGTCCGTCCTCTCCTGAGCGCCGAGCATTTTGGGTCATTGAGAAAGGTCGCTCGAGGTACACTCAAGCGGTTGAAGTTAGCGGACGGCACATGGGGGCTTCATCCACGGGATGGAGGCAGCCCCGCTTTGAGCCACAGTGAGCTGTTAACAACCCGGAGCTCACCGCTCTCAAAAGAGATCACCGCCAGTCGTTGAACTTCCCGGGGGACCATTATCTCTAACTCCCTTAAACAACTCTCTCATCATCACTACGGTTGCCTGCGGCGGCTCACAAAACTCCACATCGTAAAAACCAATCCTGGCCCGGTTCACTTCCATCAATGAGAGGATCCTCACAGCGTCCATCACGGTTTGGTCTCCCTCTGCCTCCAGGCGGCAGAGTGTTGTCCGCTCTGCTGAGAGAATTACTGGCTGCCAGTTTGCCTCTGTGTGCCTGTGAGGGTCTGGACAACCACCCATATCTCAAATTACACTTACAGAAATGTTACAAATCCTCAGCTGTGTGCACTTGTACCCACCATAACAGCTTTTCTGAGGCCATCGGACTCCTCAACATAGCTGTAGTGGCCCTTCCCAAACACATATTGGCGTTGTCTCTAATCAGTCCCTCCAGTAAACTGCAATCGCAATTGCAAATTCAACCACTCCATAATATTTGCCTAAGTTGTAGCAACCTTTCAACGGTAAATGACCAAAGCAACCTTCCCCATGAAGACCAGTGGCAGTGTTAGCAGCAGCACAACTCATACAGTAAATGTTTGATTTGGTGATCACTGTATGTTGGCATGAAATTTAATTTTACAGACCTATTACTCGATTTTTGTAATGTTGATGTGTACTAAAATATTTCCATTTGTTTCTGATATGCATATGTATAATATGATAAGCATGTGATTACACATGACAGGAAAAAATTAGCATTTGGAATTGCAATTTTTGGCAACAAAACTTTACTGCAACCAAGTCCACATGTGTAGTGTGGTCTAATGCATATCATCAGTAATAATTAATTAATAATCATTTTCGATACATCAGTGCTATAAAAATATTACTTAAGTTCATATACTATATATATGATACCAGATTCACTGTAAATTTTGCTCAATTTCACGGAGCTCAATAATCAAAAGTAACAGATTTCACAGATCTTAAAAGAAAAATACGTAATTTCACGGCGATGATAATTTTTTAAGCACACATGCGGTGCTGTTTCATCTGGCAGCTGGTGTTTTATCTTTACCCCTACAGTGCCAAAAATCAAAAAACTACTCCACAGCATTAAAATAATTGAATATACATTTGCCAAATAAATGCCAGATTCGTGCGCGGACAAGAACACCCTGGCCGTGTGCTGTTGTCACTGTAGTTTTTCTTCAGGACTTCAGCAGTTGCACAACTCGGCACGGTGGCACTTCACGCCTGTTTTTTTTCCCTTTTCCTTTTCACATTGTCTATGATGTGGAAGGCGGCAGATTTCACTGATTTTCACGGACGTGAATTTGGTAGAATCGCCAACTTTAATATATACATACTATTTTATGCTATACCACTTACTGCTCCACCATACCCATACTCTCAAATATACTGTGTTACATCACTTTGCACTGCTTGTGAGCGCGGTACCTTCATGAAGGTGTAGATCAGTCTTCCCCGTGTTTTCCACTGAAAGGTTTTGCGACGTCATTGCATCATGAAAGATAAAAACATGAAAAAAAAAAACAACAAAAGAACAAAAAAACTCATACATGGCAACGGATTGTCAACAAAGTGTCGGATTCTGACAGGGGAGCCAGTCACGGAGCTGTCAGTGGCTAACGAGGGGTCTCACTCTCGCTCCACCTGTCAGTGTCCTCTCCACCGCAGTTGACATTTGCTCCCTTGTTAAGCAACCCCCCCCCCATCATTTACTTTATTGTTTTGTTGTCTGGCGGTCTGTATAGCAAGGTACGGGCTAGGCTAAAACAAAAAACAAAAAAAAAAACAAAAAAAAAAAAAACGAGGGATGAAAGTGGATTTGAACGCAGCGGGGTTGGCGCCGCGCCACCACGGCAGCCTCGCCACTTTCCTCTCCGCCTCCAAACACTCATCCATCCATTCACACCCCTCCCTCTCGACTCCTGGCGCGGCATATCCCCAACCGCATCCATCATCCTTCGCTCCTCATACCCACCCGCCCCCCCTGCCCCCCTTTCGGGCGTGGAAGGATGGAGGTGGTGGGGTGGATCGATCGGGCGCACATCACTCAGCCGTGGCTGTCACGATCTCTCTCGGTGAGGGGGGGGGGCAGGCGGCTTCGGGCCCGGTGGGTGACTGACAACTGCCGGGCTGGGGGGGGGGGGATGCTGCCGCCTCAATCCGCCGTTCACCTCAGGCTTAACGCCACCAGCTGATTGGTGGGTTGTGTTGGCACGTCGATTAGATAGATAAGATAGTTTTAATTTTTGCATTGCAGGGCTGTAGAGTTTATACGTTGTACAATGCGCTACTTGCCCACATTGTAAATACTGTTAATTACTTTTATTAAAGATCCTATTGTAATTCCATTTCTTACATTATGCTCCACTTTCTTGTATTGTTCTTTTTACAGTTTGCCGTTTCTTGTTGATCTTTCCACACTGAAGGGGGAATTCACGAAGCTGGTGCTAATAGCACCATGAATCATCATTCATCAATCGCGCCTGCTATCTGCTCCGTCTCAACGTCTGATTCACAAAAGATATTGCGCTAATGATAAGCCAGCGCAAACACAGCCATGAGGTTTTGCTGTTGAGTGGCAATTTGCCCTTGTTTTGCGTCTGATCACAATTATCCACGTGGAAAAGTTTGTAATCCGTGCATCAGTAGGGGGTGTCTCCATTGGAGTCATTATGACAAACTTAAAATAATTGTCGGACAGTAGCTATTTTTATTTAAAGTGTTTAACGAAAATGTACAATTATAATGAAAATCTTGGAGGGACTGCGCCGGTGCTATGCCAAATCCTGACGGGGGTCGAGACGGAGACTCACCAGGAGACTCAACAGGGTCTCCGTGTAACATGCATTTTAGACCGCTGCTATTTAAGCAATTTTTTATGAACTAACCCCATTTGTTCTTCATTACTTTTCATATACTTTTCACACGTTAACCAATAACTGATAGTTTCCATGAACCGGACGTTATCTGTAGTGAAAACCTTTACAACCCGCCTCTTTTATCTGATTGGCTAAGCGACCATAATGTGACACTGACGAGCACCGCTGCTGTTTGTAACCCAATTCTGCATTGTGATTCAGTCCGGTAGATACCGATCATACCGGTTTGCATAATGGTACCGGGTTTCGGTGCCCAACCCAACGGGATGTTTCAAACACCCCACGCATGATCATTTTTTGATTCAGAGTGTGCACGAACAGGAGGATTATTCACAGACGGGTCCATTGTCAGAGTGAGTGAGTGAGTAAGAGAGAGAGAACCAATGCAAAAAAGATTTGACTCATTTTAATAAATAGAAAAAAATTGAAACTCAATAAGTGGCAGTCAATGTTGATATTTTCAAACAACAACCTTATAAATAGATTAAAAAAAATAAATGATGCATAGGCGGAGCGTCAAATAAAGCCCAGCGGGTCGCCGGGCTTGCAATGCACTGGGGGAAACCCTGCATAGAGAGGGGCCAATTTTGCACCAAATGTTTGAATAAAACCTAATTTCATTACCTGCAAATAGCACCAAGGCACCGAGACGCAATTTGCATGACAGCCCAGCTAGTGGCGCATTTCACCATTTGCTGTGTTTTGAGAGTGAGACAGTTGCTTTTTCTGTTATTTGCAGCACCGGTTGGGCAGCTGCAAAAGCCGCTCAATCACTTTGTGAAGTTACCCCTGTGAATACCAGTTACAGCCAGAGTCAAATGACTTGTATGTGTGCAATGTGTCACATTCGGGTGTTGTCGCAAGAATTTTGCGAAGTAAGGTTTTGGGGGTTGACAGAACATGGGAACATCAGAAAAATGAATAAAAAATAGGGATGAAAAAAAAAAGAATAATACAAATCTATAAACAGAAGTTAAACACGGGGCAGCACTCGTACGGGCTTTGTAACTTCCATTAAGAGCACACGCCTCTTGTCGTTAGACCGTAAAAACGGGGTCACGGTCCAGAAAATAAGGCTGAGAACCCCTGGTAATTATTCCCCAAATTGGGTTGGACGGCGCCACGACTCAGTTGATCGGCGAGCTAGTGAGTTGTTTTTTTTGTCCGTCAGCCCCTGACAAACCCTGGACGGACTCCACCTCTCTGTCAGCAGTTTGGGTGGTGGTGGTGGTGGTGGTGGTGAAACGGTGGGAGACAGGGAGCAGGGGAGGTGAAGAAGGGGCGGTGGAAAAGAGGCGGATAGGAAGGGGCTTTGACGGGCAGCTCGCTAACAGCCTCCGTGCGTCTATTAGGGCGCTAATTTGTGGACAAGAGATCGCTGCATGATGAGACGCTGGCAGGAGCCCCTCTCAAGAGCCGTTCTACTGCCGCGCGCCCACACACACGCACACGCACACGCACACGCACACACACACACACACACACACACACACACACAGACACACGAATAAAGGATGGAACTCCTCTCACTGTCGATAGTTCACAAAGCTTAACCTCGGCGTGGCAGTTGCCTGCTCGGGGCTCGCTGCGCAACGTACTTAGCCGCGGCGCCAAGGGTTCCTCCGCTCGCTGCCGGTAAACAACAGCAGAGGCCTGCGGGTCCCGGATCGATGCCCCGAACCCACTAACAAGCAACCGCCGTGCACACGGTGTCAGGATCCCATCTGGACACGGGGCCGTGCGAAAGCTGCGCTTGTTGTTGTTTTTTCCTCTTTCATTCACGCTGTGAATCCCACCTTTGTACTCGCGCCAACTCTGAATAATTACAAAAGCAAGGGATTTAATCGCGGGCCAGCTGCCTGACATGGCGCGTATGCACGTTTCTTTTTATACATTTTTTATGTTTGCCTGTGTTGACGAGGGCCCCGCATCAAAGCGAATCGGGATATCACAGAGGAGAAGCGACAGCCGGATCTAAAGCTCCGAAAAAACAAAAAAAACCACCTTCATTCATTGCGCGCGCGCACACACACACACACACACACACACACACACACACACACACACACACACACACACACACACACACACACACACACACACACACACACACACACACACACACACACACACAAAAACCCATTCTCTGTTTATTTTGCACCTGAAACCATAGTGTGCACAGAAGATAGACATTCTCTATTCTCGGTACCTGAGGGACTCGGCCATGCGTCGCAGGTCCTCATTCTGCTGCTTAAGCCTCTCCAACTTGGCCAGGATCTTGGAGAGCTCGCGGCTGGAGCGCTCCGGGTGCTCGCTGTCCCTCACCAGGTGGCCCCCGATGTAGAACAGCAGCGTGCCCCAGGCAAGCAGCACCAGGGTGATCCATCGCCACGAACCCGCCCACGGTCGCATGCTTCCGGCGCCGCACGACGCCCCCAAAAGCACGCCCCCTCCCGGTCCTCCGCCCGCCCTGGCCCCCGGGCACACACGCACCCAGCAGCACGCTCTGGCTTCCCCCCGCCCCCCGTCACAACAGCTGCCACTGCGTCGCCATCGGCGTTGGCATCTCCGGCGGGTGGCTAGGTTGCTGGATGGACAGAGGAGGAGGAAGCCGTTCAGGGTGACGGGAGCGGGCCAAACGGGAGTGAGTCTCTCGGGCCAAACTGGGCGGAGGTAGTTCCTGTGTCCTGCTAAGTTACATGTGCTAAAGCATGATGGGAAAGATGTCCACTTGCAATTCCAGCTCCGACCTCCGGAGGGATCTTTTCAAAAATCCATGCACTTTGTGCAATTTCCAAAGCCGATATCCACTAGTCCTTTCCTCTGTGCGCGGCTTTCCCCTACTGGCTGGTTTCTCCCGAGTGGTGCCTCGCCACTTCCTGTAACCTGTGGGGGGGGGACACAAAAAGAGAGACAGAGAGAGAGAGAGAGAGAGAGGAGAGGAAAATTAGTTTTGTTTACCGCAAGAGCGATCTGCGAATCTCATTTAGTTCCACACAACTGTCAGCTCCGGCAGTCAAACCACCCAGAGCCAAAATGAAAACCAGCTAACAGCGAACTGTGAGAGGCAATGCGAAGAAAACTCCATGTTCCTTCTGTGGTTTGGGGGGCGGCATTGGGGGAGGCATAAGGGGACAAGCAGGGAGCTGAGGGACAGAGAGACAGAGAGACAGACTGACTGGAGGCCCCGTCGTGGTCTCAGCAGCCCTGTCTGATGGATCAACACGACACTGCCATTTGCATTTACATACCGACGGGGGGGGGGGCAAGTGAGCGAGAGAGGACGAGAGATAGGGAAATGACTGCTGCCCTACCAGCACCCTTTTCTTGCCAAGGTGATACTGCGGTGGTGGCGGACTCAGCGGCATATGTGGTTGTGGCGGTGGAGTGGAGTTCAATAACGAAGAGAGATGGATGCCGAGTTATATTCCAGTTTCTGAACAACCTTCCCTGTCAGAGCCCCGGCAACACCCCTGTCACGGAGCTGACGGTGCCGCCGCTTCTTGACGGGATCCCGGATGGCAGGCGCGTGCACGTTTGTAGGTTACCAGACGTTGCCGCCGCAGTGCCGGGGTATATCTCCGTTCTGCGCTGCTGTCTCTTCACGTCTACCAGTTTAACTCGCGAGTTGCTTGGCTTGTTTTTCAGTTTTTCTTCTTTCCCCCCAATATGACAGGCTTTGCCGGGACTGGGCTGACGGAGAGGTCTTGCCGTGCCCCCGCTTCTGCTCTGCAAAGGATGTGGATCACGGCTCCACTTGAAGGGAAGAACATGGGGGGAGTGGGGTGGTAGTGGTTGAGGGTGAGGTGGGGCGGGCGGGGCCACTCTGGCTGGGTAGCACAGAAGTAGGTTAACGGCGGAGCCCACTGCCTAGGCCCCCGGCAGGGCTGTTGGTATGTAGGACAGTAAACGGTGTCGCTGTGCAGCCCCACAGAGATCCCTTCATGCTCCACCGGGGGTGGCCTCCAAGAATTCGGCGCGGCAGCTGAAGTCGGGGAAACAATGCGGCGCCAGCCACTTCTCCCTTAGCTTCTTATTGAGCGATATGGGCCTTGCGACGGCACTAATGCCTCCGCGGCAGACGTGCAGGGGTATGGGCTCTCTGCTCCCGGTCCGCCGCTTTGACGTTGTCCCGTCTAACCCGAGCTGATGCGACAAGTGCTCCTCTTTACGCATGCAGGACGGGGATATGCTGAGCTGTGTTTTATTATGGAAAATAAGAGCCGCGAGCGAGCAGCTCTCCGCCAGCTAATTCGCGACTGGGAGCTGGGTAAAAGGCAGACTGAGAAACCCTTGCCACTGTGTTTGAGGAGCTGCCGTGGCAATAATGAGGTTTGTGTTCAGCAGACTGAAACAGATAAATATAAAGCTGTTGGGAGAGAGGGCGGGGTGGGCACCTGCTGCCAGTTATGATATGGCGAGGCAAATGACATGAACATTTGGGGACAGTGTCACTGGCTGCTTTATTCCAGTACATGGCTCCAACTATCTGGGGAATACTGGGAGAGCAAACATGGACGTTAATCTCGCATTTAGTGGCCACAGTGACAGGAGAGTAAGTCACTTATAAACAAAGGAGAAGGAAAGGAGCAAATGCCCCAGAAAGAAAATGTTGAGCTGCTGGCACAGATCCCAAAGCCGTGCGCCCTGACTGTGCCCGCTATGTAAGCTAGGCTGGTCATGTTACTGACCGAGAGACAGAGCTGCTGGCTGCTTCCTGGGACTGGGCCCCTGTTTGGCAGGACCCCAGAGCAACAAAGAAAGGGGTCGCTGTCTAGCGGAGGAAGGTACTTACCTGAGTTCACCCTCAAGTCATTCTTTACCGATGAGGGGAAAAGGAGCCTTATCCGCCTCAGTGAACAGCATTAGAAAATGAGCAAAGTGCATCTGAAACCCGCCTAAAATGGGGCGTTTCAGCTCAGCCTTGGGTGAGAATGAGAATGGCTGAGTTTCATGCTTGCTTTTCAGGTGTTTTTCAGATAGTTATGTTGCGGGATAAGAACAACAAGCATGGGGTAAATTCTTAAATACGCTCTTAGCTGTAGGCGTAACGGCAGCTAGCTGATGATAAAAAAAAAAACAAGGCTCAATGAGGCTGGTGCAATTTATTGCACTGGTTAACAGCCTCGTTATTCCCTTTGGAGACGATGCCTTGTGAGCCGGAAAGCTACGACTGCCAAACCCATTTGCCTTTTCCCAAAGCAACATCGACGTCTACATCTGTCACTTGAGTGGCCATGAGTGTGGCCCTATAAATAATGGAAATTATAATAATGTCACCCAAATAAATAAATAAACACTCCCCATTGGCAGAATAACTTGAAAGTCTGGCAGTACAACGGATTTGCTGACAGTGATATTTTGAGAAAGTTGGTCTCTCTCTCTCTCTCTCTCTCTCTCTCTCTCTCTCTCTCTCTCTCTCTCTCTCTCTCTCTCTCTCTCTCTCTCTCTCTCTCTCTCTCTCTCTCTCTCTCTCTCTCTCTCTCTCTCTCTCTCTCTCTCTCTCTCTCTCTCTCTCTCTGACACATAATAGAGAGGACCTGCCTTAGACGCCTCTGGTCTCTTACTGCACTGAGGGCGCAATAAAGGCTGCACCCTTCACCTCGCTCTCCCTGACTCAGAGCTCGGAGCATTGCCGTCCACGGGATGCAAAGATAAAAGCTTTGGGAAAGGCCTCTCTGCGGAGTGAGCCAACGAGTGCCCTCTGTAATGCGATGATGTGCAAGGGGCGCCGCAGGTGCCAAAGCGGGACAACCTGCTCTCCATGCAGCTGGTGCAGCTGGAATGCCGGCCTGGCCCTCGGATGGAGGTCATCCATCAGTGCCTGGCTCCGGTCTCCGGGGCAATAAGCGCCGAGGACAAGGTCCCCCGCTGAATTATGCATGGAACGACAGCTCGGACGAGGACAACTGCCGCCCGGGCCCCTGGGAATGACCGCGATGGAGTATCATCTGCATCGCGGTGTAGATCTACCACCTTCCGCCTGTCGTCCCTGCGCACGGGAAAGAGGATGCAACCATAATTGCTGTGCGGGAGTCCAAGGGGGTGGAGCTGGAGGGCAGGACTGCCACCCACAAGCGCTCGCTGGCCAGAGGCACTTTGGTGAATGAGAACCAACAAACCCTTTCCAATATGGGCGGTCGATATCAGAAAACGTCTGACTCATACTAGGCAGTAGGCAGCGTGAAGTGCACCCACTCCAAAACACTTCACTTCTCTTCTGGTGTGGCGCCAGGATGCACAGACGCTGCTTTGGCTTTTTGGGGAGTCGAAGTGGGTTCTATGTATGTGTGTGTATGCGCATGATGGAGTCACCCGGCCCGGCTGTGCACGGCTGGCTGCACACACACAGAGGAGCGTGGTGAATATTTCATGAGCCGCTGTTTAATTCACAATATTTCCAAGCTGAATGCGCCGGAGTCCATTAACTTTGGCTAAATGGCGGAGGAGCTAGCGTGGGAACAAGGGAGAGTGAGAGAGAGTGTGAGCGAGCGAACGAGAGGATGGAGAAGAAATAAAAAAGGAAAAGGAAAAGACGGATAAGGGAATGCCCAAGGTAAAGTAACCACGTTCAAGGGGAAAAATTATGAAAAACTTGTGCTTGTGCACATACATTCGGGTCTCTGATGGGCCAGATGGGTCCGTTTTTTTGTGAGCTGCCTATTTGAGAAAACATGTGATTCAACAAGCCATTCAGATTAGCGATCCCTCCGTCACTTGGTGCCTCAGTAGAACCGCCCTCCATCTGAGTAACTCCACCCATGGCTGGAGAATAACAAGTGCTACTGGGAAATGCTGTTGGCTTACCCACCAGCACAAACCTTTTAAATAAAGGAGGAATTAATACCAACAGTCCGTGAAGAAACTGCAGGAGAGGACTGAGGAGGAAGTGGACTGATAAAGTAAAATCAGTGAAAATTTACGGACAACAGAACCTGGAACTTGTGCTCAAACCCCATTGGCTCACAGAACTAGGGGCCTCAGGAGAGAGGAGCTAACCCACAGAAACAGAGAATGCTGGAACAGGAGGGCTATAGAGGCATGTTCGAATGGTTATGATGCATAATCTGAGTGCTATTTTCAACATAAAACTTCAAAAACATGTTTTATGGACCTCAGAGAACTGTCTCCTGGTTGTTGTGTCAAAGGGACTGTGACCCAATTTGGAATGTAAAGCCTGATATGATAATCGGAGCTACCTAGAGCGACGCTTCTGATTTAGCTGTAAAGTGCGGGAGTGTCTGGGACCCCTAACGCAAGGCGACGGGACCCAGCACCAGTTAGAATGGTAACTTATTTGGAAAACTGCAAATAATTTCGGCTACACCTCCGGTGCGAGCTACGCCTCGAGAAAGGAAACCCAGGAACCTATGGCCTGTTCCCCCTCCACCTCTCTCCCCCGTCACAACTTTGGGATTAACTCTGTGAGGAAGTGGTCCAAAAGGTCCCTCAGTGAAATTCTAGCCAATGCGCAGCCAGCAGCTCTCCGCAGCTTGGCATTCGGTATCAGAGCCCGGCACACCGCCTCACTTCTTCAAGGTTATCTCTGGAGAGAATTTGCTGACAGCATGATACACACCCTAAGGCATGCCGTGCACACACAGACGCACAGCGACACACGCACAGGGTTCAGGAAGTGACACATAGGCGTGGAACAGAAGCACGGCAACACAAACTGAGAGGCACATAGTTGCTTGCGCACGCGCATGCGCACGCACACGCACACACACACGCACACACACACACACACACACACACACACACACACACACACACACACACACACACACACACACACACACCAGCCCTGCAGGGGTGCTACATGGAGGGGTTGTGTTTGTGCAGGCGGTTTATGCAAACAAGGCTGTAATTGGGATGGAGGGGGGGAAAGTGGACACATGATTAGCGGTTAGGAATAAAAGCTCCCATGGTTCCTGCAGTTTCTTTAGCTGTTTTATTTCCAAATAAAAGAAGAAGAAGAAAAAAAAAAAAAAAGGTTGTGGGGGCAGGGTGGTGTGTGTGTGTGTGTGTGGGGGGGGGGGGTTGTCCTGCCTTCCCTATCCGTCTCTGAGGCCGGCAAAGGTGCACGTGGGGGCCGAGACAATGTCAAGGACGGCATTGTAAATTCAGCATGCCGGGGGAGGGTGATGGAGAGGCCTTGCTTCAAGGGTGCGTGTGTGTAGGAGTGTGTGTATAGGAGTGTGTGTGAGGGGAGAGCAAAAGTCAATGCCACTCAAGCAGACGCATGGATCACGACCAGACAAGACGGGACACTGAGTACGTGTGCAGGTGAGGAAGAGAGGCATTTTAGGGTGAGCGTGGAAATGTGTGTGTGTGTGTTGGGCAAAAGGTTAGCAGAGGAGTTTGGTGTAAAAAGGATCATTACAAATTGATCATTTACCAAAGATAAGAGTTACTTCGGAAAAAACGAAAACACGACACATGACAAGCACATCCACTCCACTGTTGGCTGTGGAGTCTGCAGTTCACACAAACTCTCAGCAAACGTACGCACGAGGAATCAAAAAGGCTCACAGGCGTGCCCGTGCATACGTCAATACAGAGCCATAGAAACACCCGAGGGGGTGCACGAAGAGTGTACACACACACACACACACACACACACACACACACACACACACACACACACACACACACACACACACACACACACACACACACACACACACACACACACAGTCTCTGTTCTTTATAATGAGTCCCGATGACAGCTGACCTTTCCCGGTGCAGGGGTGCTTTGGGAAGCGCTGAAGGCAGGTGAGGCGCACAGCGGAGGGGGGGCTACTGCTCCTGTGCCCCCGCACCCAACCCCCACAGTTGCTATTGCTACGAGGAACTTTTAGGGACTTTTACTTTGATAGCACACTTCAAATGAGAGCAGATGGATTATTTCCATTCGTGCATTTCGAAACTCAGAAGCAGACAGTGTGATCATGAATTAATTCGACACCCTCCCGGGGGGGGGGGGGTGGTGGTTAATAACTGGAGGGGAGTCAGAGAGGAGGGAGGCAAGTATCCTAGACGGAAAGGGCAGAAAGAGAAGAAAGAGGGCAAGACGACGTAATATGACGTCGGCGATGACTGGCGAGCGTCAATCCTTGACAGTCGTTGACAAGCGATCCGAGGGCATGTGCTAAGAAGACGCCACGTGAAGCTAATTTGACTCCGCAGAACCCTTCCTCAACTTAATCACACCAGCGTTAACCCTTTGGGTTCGGCAGCTTGTACAGAATTTCGTGGTTCACGGACAGAAAGATTGGGCTTGAACCTGCCGAGGCCATATGACGACCATCCAGTTTCCGTGTCGGTGAATCACGGGTTGCACACACACACACACACACACACACACACACACACACACACACACACACACACACACACACACACACACACACACACACACACACACACACACACACACACACACACACACACACACACACACACAGATAATTTGATCACACATGATCAATTTAAAACCCCATTGTCAAATTTTAATTTCATTTATCTTGTTTTGATTTAACTGCAAGTGACACGCCCTCGACGTGCTACGCCGCAAGTAAAAAATGCGCGACAAGATCATCTGGTGCCGGTGCCAGAACCTGACCAAGCAAGATCCAAGCGATTTTGAAGCAGCCTGTATCCAGCAGTCCATGGATTTTAAAGTTTACTTTTAAAGTGAAAAATGATCACTGGATGCAGGCATTTGCTGACACCATGTTAACCTTGAGGCTTAAAAAATAGGAGTTCACCAAACAAATGTATTGGCATATTTCTAAATGGACTGGTAAATTGACTGCATTTAAAATACAGCCCTTTCTACTCCAGAGGACACAAAGGGGTTGCCAGGTCGGGGTTGACCCTCTTGCTCAAGGACAGTTGGGACACTTTGGATCCTCCGATTACCAGCCGCCTCCTTTGTAGCAAGTTACAAGAGCCCATGGAATGACTGGCCCCGCTTTGAGGTGAATGTGCACCTCCGCAGAATGTCCTTTTTGTTTGTGAAAGTTAACATTAATAGTAGGTTGGATCTTCCCTTTTCATACTTTTTTGTGCTCGCAAGGCGATAGCCCCCGAGCAGCCACATTCGAAGAAGACATACTTGAGAGCGGTAATATTTGGTCCAAGCATCTTTTCCCTATTTAGATTTGTTGTCCCGTGTGCTCAGGTTTGCCTTTTTTCCATTTGGTTCTACGCCAAAACGCATCCAGATGGTCAGTGGTCGTAACTTGTTTTTCCGAGCAAGCTGTCGCCCATTATAGCATCCCAGGTTGAGTGGCTCAAAGTCGACAGGTAGCCATTTCCACAACATCTAATTCAAGGGATAAAGGAATATATTATATGACAACTAATGAACATCATGACGTAATTTAAATGTATTGACATGAATAATTGGATATACTGTATAACATCAAGTGACTAAAAAGGATGTTGCTCAACCCTTTAAAGACGGTGGTCCCGTCAACGCAGGGAACCCTACCCAAAAGACCCCCAACAGTGATCCACACCCATTCAAATGTGGAAATATGACTTATTTGAGGCACTCCAATGCATCCAGATGCTTTTTCTCTGTCAACTTTCATTGGAAACCCAATATTACAGGTATCTTGTAATGTTTTACTATCCAGGTCCTAAATCAGTTAAGTTCTGTTTTTATTGGTATTGTGAACCCAACGCTGTGTTCGTGCACCGATTACTGCACCTTGTGGTTGTTGCTTTTTGACAAATAACGGCCTTGCTGACCAGATCTTATCAAGAGAGGAAAACACGTGTCTTAAATTTTCCTCCCCCAGTGACAGCTAGTGGGGAAGTGAGAAGAGGAAAGAACGAGGAAGAATATATTCTGCGGTTGAAGTGCAGCAGTTAACGGGAGGTGGCGCGGAGTGGGTGGGGTGGGTCCCATTGTGTAATAAAAGCGTGATGGAGGAGGCCGAGGGGAGTGGGGCGTCGTTGGAGGTGTGTAGGGTGGCGAGTGTCTCCAGCACAATAAACGAGTGAGCAGACCACACACACACACACACACACACACACACACACACACACACACACACACACACACACACACACACACACACACACACACACACACACACACACACACACACACACACACACACACACACACACGTTAACACCCCCCCCAAAGGAAACAACCTGTTTGGGGAAATAGGAAAATATAAAAGCAAATCGAGAGTGTGGAGGGGGGAAGTGGTAATGAAAATAAAGATAGCGCCTGAGGCCGGGGAGGGTGTGGGGGTGGGGGTGGTGTGTTCCCTGAGGTGTCTGCGTCCAGACTAATATGGAGCAGGATTTCTATAAACAGCCGTAGCCCAGAGCCGCCATCTCTCCATCCCTTACTGCTACATTACCTCCATTCACCTCACCCACCCACCCACCCACCGCAGGGTCTGTACATAACTTTCTTTGCCCCTTAAACCAACCGAGAGAATTATCACGCAGGGCGGGCACTGCCACACACACACACACACACACACACCAAAAATACAAAAAAGTAATTTATAGCATAATCACATTTAAAAATACAAAAGAATAAAAATAAAAAAAATTCCCCCTAAATTTTAGTTGTTTTTTTTCTCTCATAATGAAAAAGAAGCCAACACATGGGGAGTGGGGCTCCTCCTGTCCAATGTCGCTCTGCCTTGTCACGTTTTTCGCTTCAGGGAGGGGGGCGGGGGCCCTCGATCATCGCACACGCCTGACTTCCCCCTTTCATCCCCCATCTCTTCCCGCTCGCTCTATAAGCTTCTGCTCGGATGCCGCCCCCACCGTACTTCGCTTCCGCTCGAGGAGTTCCCCAACAACCAAGCTTCCGCCCTCCGCCCGCCCCTGGTCGTAAGGGGCCTTGAGAAAAAAAATGGATGGGTCGGGGCGCAGTGCAAACTCGTAAACGCCACAGAAGGCGGGCGGTCGGGGTGGGGGTCGGGGGGGCAGGGCGCTGGGGCATGACGAAATGTCGGCCATCGTGAAGTGGCCCCGATGTTGGCCTTCGGCGGGTTCAGCGACAGTTCACACACGCCTCCGCCAAAAATCCGGGAGTCAAGCGAGGCGAGCTGTCTCTGAGTGCAGCAGAGAACGATCATTTGCCCGGAAAGATAAACACGGTGGCGGATTTCACCTGGACACGCCTAGTGGCGGGCTGCACCACGGGCTGATAACAAGTACAGTTTGACTGACGATGGCCAACGTTTCCCTTGGTGGATTCCCCCCCCCCCCCAAACAGCACTGTATTCCTCCTGGAGACAAAACCCCAAAACAAACAAACGAACAAAACAGGAAACGCAATGCTCACTTGAAAAGCGGGAACTATAGAACGTCCCGGTTAAAAAAAAAAAAAAAAAAAGTCCTCTTTATCTCCCCCGACCCACATTTGCGGCGCCTCCGAGGAAACCAAAATCCCCAAAACAACAAAAAGAAATAACAACCATCCTTCTCCTCTCAGCAGACCCCGCCACCAAGTAAGACCCACAAAAAGTTAAGTTAGGCCCAAAAAAATAAAAATAAATAATACACATTCACGAAAGAGCGGAATGAGGGCAGAAAAGCAGAGGCTTTCGCGGCGCTGACGCAATCTCAACCTCCCTGGAAGCCAATCAAACCTCCGCACCGCTCACGGAGCTCGGCGGGGAGGACGTCAACATGCGAACGTGTCAACATGAAAAACTTTATTGATCAAGAGTCTACGCAGTCCCGTCCACACACTGGGCTGGGGGAGGCGGGCGGAGGGGGGTGGAACTCGCTGGTGGAACTCGCTGGCGGAACATTCCAGTCCGGAGCCGAGAGCAGCTGCACGTCTCGCTCCGTAAACACATTGACAGGATGCTGCATCGCATCATTGGCCCCCGCCGGACCCTTTCAAACACACTCACACACACACATCCACATGTCAAGGATCAGCTGAGGCAAGCCAAAGAGGGACTCGGCTCAACCCGCCCCCCTTGCGCAGCGTTCCTCTCTCTCGGCCGTGTTCCGTGTCTGTCGGGCCCCGTGACGCCACTTGCCACTTCGCTGGGAACCGCGGCGCCGTAATGCCACACGTCAGCGCCTGCCAAAGCCTTTCAACGCTCAAGAAGGGACCAGACAGGCGGCGTTGGGGTGGGTTGGGGGTTCCAGTTTGTCGCTATGTGGGGACCCCCTCAGGGCCCTGGCATGAAGTCAAACTTGTTTCAGGCAATTTTTCGGACAGTTTGTACCATGTTGAAAAGTTTTTCTCTTATCCTTTCGGCTTCTAAACAGATGGCGAGGTATTCCGTTCCATTATCATTACCATTTTTCTATTATGATCATTAAAATCAATTATCATTATTACAGGGTTCATTCTGGCATTACAAAATGAAATTCAAGGACTTTTCAAGCATTTTTCATTTTCATCTTTCATCTTCTCTTTATCTCATTGTCTATTATTTATATCAGTATATCTATAATGTGTATATTTAAAAAAATATATATATATATAATATATATTATATATATATTTTTTATTAATCTCATCATTATAAGTGCCTATTTCCTACCATGCTGGATTACATGTACATTTTCCTGGCATTATCTATGTCTTAAAAGGGATCCTGGAAATATTTATTACGTTACGATTTGAATAACAAAGCCAGGGGCAATATCAGAGGTTTTCAATGTTGCAATTTCAATCACGTTTTTTTCCAAAGACTTTTCAAGGTATTCCAGTTACATTTCTGAGGACATAACCCAAGCACCTCAAGGAGTAAGGGGTTATGTCGAGCCCTGCTCCCACACAGAAGGTTCTGGGCTCATCATCGGTGTTCGTAGTCGGTCTCCCTGGCACAAGCGCCCCGCGCCGCCGCCATACACAGCTGTGCTGCGTCCGGAGCCGGAGGTGCAGCGCAAGTGACACGCACGCACACACACCGGGACTGACGTGTGCCAACTGAAGGACGTCCTGGTGATGGATGGCTTCTATTTATAATGCAGCTATCTCTCCCTTTAAATCTCTCTCTCTCTCTCCCTCTCTCCCTCTCTCTCTCTCGCTGACCACTGTGACGAGACCACACAGATGAAAGACGTATGTTCGGTGGCAAACGCAAACACCAGATGTGCGTATGGATGCAACAGACGCGCACGCACACCCATACACACATCCACGCCGCGCCGAGCCGCTTGCCAAACGACGGGTAAACAGAGGGAGATGAGTGCGAACACGTCTGCCGTTATTGGAAACCCCTCCAAGAGTTTCGCTCCAACTTTCCACCAGGAGATGGACGCACTTGAAGTGTTTGTTCCCCCAAGAAATTCCTTTATTAGTGGGAGGCGGCGATGGAGTAGGGATGCTGTCAACTGTGGTATAAACAAAAAAAAAAGGTCACTTTTGCCTGGGTGCAGGGTCCAAAAATGTTGTGTAAAACAATGCTTCCTTATGTCCTTACGTCCTGCCACGAAACACGTTTTACAACGAAATAATCCCGCCCCCCTCGGAAACGAGTCGTTTGTAGCAAACAGATCTCTTAAATGAGCTGGGAGTCAGTCGGGAGTCGGACTCACAAACCGTAATAATTACCGAGGGCTAAATAAAAGTCCAAGGCAAACAATTTTCAGGCATTTGGCATAATTCATATTGAATGCGACTGGTTTACACTTTGCATTCCACCAAAATAAGTAATTTTTCAACTTTTCCAACACACAACCCAGAGCCCAACCAACTCTTCTGACTCTCATCGTTCCCTCACTCGCAGGGCAGACCTGAACCAGACAAACGAAAAGCCGGAAAACTGACTGAGTGACTCATGACGTCCAAATCTCAAATAAGAGCGGAACCTCACACCACGGACTAATAGTTTTTACTTTTCGCCCTTCAACACGAGTAAAGCGTTCTTCGGGGAAACAAAATGACGATTTTTAAACACTACACGAAGCTGTCGTGTTTTGACATCTTTTCAACACCGGAAACACCAGACAGTGCGTGACGGCTGCGCTGTCAGTGACGGCGCGACGCTCCCGGATTCATTTAATGGATACAACCTCGCACTTCTCGGACAAATTAGCAATCAGCGAGCTACAGATGGGAGAAGGCTACCTTGCGCCAGAGTGGATTTCTTGATGCACGTAAAAACCTTTTTCACGTTTCACTGTTGTCACCGCTCACTAACGGCTACGGCAGCGGAAACACTGCATATTGCACGCTGGAAGTTATGCACGGAAAATAAGGAAGTGTTTGCAGAGGAGGGTGCCGAAGCACTCATATCCTATTAAAGACAAGGGGAGCAAAGTCCACAGAGCCACCTATCCATGGCATGCAGTTCCTCGATTCTGATTGGTGGAGAACGCACGTGCCTGGACCAATCCACAGTCTACCAGTCCAAGTATTATGGTAGTGATACACAGCACATAAGGCATAAGGCATCAATTACATTTCTGTGTCCAAACATTAAAAAGTTCATCTCTGGGCAGAATAGTTTGCAAAAAAAAAAAAAAGACCAAAAAAAAAGACCAAAAACAATCCTGAAGCTTTTTGACCTATTTTCACCAATGATTGTTGCGGGACATGTACAAGGCATGCAAAATTCATTTTACGGCTTTAAAGTAGCTACAAGAGAAAATGACGTAACGTCACAGTTGATTTTCTTCACAGGGTTTGATGGAGTTACATTTTTTCTAGGTAGCTTGTAGGGTATCTTGCTGCTCAAAATGATAGTTTGTATGTACCTTAGCTATAGCAATACCAGCTTCCCTCAAGTACTGAATTGTATTTCAGTTTGAAGACATCATAACGTCTTAACCTCTGTTGGTTAAGCAATTGGTTTTGCCGCCCTAATACCCCTTATTGGTGGCAGGCTGAAACTTTAAAGATAACCTTTTTTATGAAACGGATTGCGTTGATAGAATGGAAAAAAAGACTCTAGCAATTAACAATCTGTAGTCGTTACAGGCAATATATATTGGAATAAAAACTCAGATATTTGCTTTGAAATGGGTAAAAGTCCCCAAAAACGCAGCAAAAAGTACAAAAACCTCAAATTTGTACTTGACTCAAGGTACTCACTTGCCACCCTGGGGAGGAGGGGCGGTGGCACTGCTGCCCCGCACAGAGGTTGGTTCGCAAAACAATCAATAACGCATTGCTCATTATGTTCCGTCGGGCCGGCAGCTCCTCCAGGCTCCGTCCATGTCAATCAGAGGAGTGGTGATTGCTGGACCTGCCAGCTCTGTGTGCAAAGCAAACAGCCCAGAATGAAAGACAGGGTTCCCCTCCTCCGTGGGGAGGGCAAGGAGAACAGAGGAGGGGGAAGCCACGATGGAACAGAATGGGGAAGTGAGCGGGGGAAAGGGGCCGTGGGGGGGGGGGGGGGGTTCTTGTATGTAACTATTATACTAGGTGAGATGAAAAAGGAACTATTTCTTCTCCCCATGACCGGCGTCGGCCCTATTGGTCCAGAGCCGGCAACTCGGCCTGGCGCTTATACCTCGTACCGGACAGGAACGATCGGCAGGGCAGAGCGATCACTCAATGCGTCCCTGACTGCCCCCTCTCTCCCTCCTCCACCCATCGCTCCCCCATTACCCACAATGAGATACGCAGAGGGGAGAGGAGCTGGACTTACATCCAGCCAGTACACGGAGGAGGAAACACAAAGCTGATGCTTGCATAGACTTGGTGGAGAGCTAAACACGGACAGACATAACACAATTCCCTACCTTTCCCATTCTCCTGGTCTTTGTTGGCGCTGCCTTTTTTACCTAGGAGGGTTGAGCCCGTTATCAGAAAAAATGCTTTGAATCACAAATGACTATCCGGACAAGACTGAGGGGTTTAACCGCGACATAATAGAGACATATCTATCGCCGCCTCTTCCTGGAGGCCAGCACCGTGGGCACGGTGACAAACGGGCCATTCAGTGTTATTGCCGCAATATTGCACCGTAATGCGGTTGGCCGGCACAACTCCCGTCTGAATTATTGATTTTGTCATGTGTATCTTATACGCAATAAGCAGACATGATAATACCTCTCTGTCACTGTACGCACTGTCTGGTGTGTGTGTGTGTGTTTGTGTATATCCAGATCATAAATCAAAGGCAAACGTAAACCATCTGGAGTCTACCAAAGAGGAGGAGAGGCCATTCCGATCACTCATTGAGAGTAACTCAAGTGCAAAGTGTAATTTCATTGACGCAATAAAAGCACGACCTTCTGGACTTGTTTTGCTCAGCCTCTATTTGCAGGCGCCGAAAGACCCGCAGCCCCTCAGACGCTCAGCCCCTCCCTAGCCTATTAGGCTTGGCCACAGCGCCCCGATTCGAGTTCAAACAGCCGTTCCCGGCTCAGCAATCACATCTACCCAGCATCCACGATGCTTGAGCGCCCCATAACTCGTCAAAGCGGATTCTTTCCGCACAAAGAGAACATTGATCTCACCTCGCTGCCTCTGCCAGCAAAAAGCGGTACCTGCGAACATGCTTGGGTGCTATCTAGATAACAACCCGCGTAATAGCACGTGGGTTGACAACCGGTTCGGTTGGGCCCCAAATCTGTCTGGGGGAAACGGAGGCAGGGGTCGGAAATCTCTCTGCCGCCGCCCTCCTCGCCGGACACCTCGCCCGTCCCATCTGAGACCTCCACCCCCTTGGCCTTACGCCCCATTTCGAGGACTCCTCCATGACACACGCTGCCAGCCTCCCCTGCAGCGCGCCCTGTTGTTACCCAGCCCTCTAATGAGCAGAGTGCGGGGGAAGACTGGGAGGCCCTTCCCTCTCCTCCGTTCACTAAAAGCCTTGTCGAAATGGCGCAGGGAGGCAGTGACAGCGGCTCCCGGGATTCGGGCTGGATCCACAACAATGCTTTTCTCATCACGGAAGGAAGAAAAGTTGTACACAATGGGTTACGGGTTCTTTCTTGCAGGGACTGCCACGCTGTGTGTGTGTTTGTTATTCGTCTCATTAGGGCTGTGAATTTGCAATAATTTGGCAGTAAAGTAGTCATGTGTAACAATGTGGGGGGGGGGTCATGATTCCACCACCCCCGGTCGCCAAGCACCGACCATCGCTACGGGGTCTTGCCCCATGCCTTGTGGCAACGAGCTCTCCCCTAGCGACAGGATTGTTGAATTTCTATCCATCTTTAACCACAAATTATAAACCCATCTCCTGGACCCTACGTGCACAGACCTCTCCACCCACGAAGGATCCTCACCTATTAACCATCAACAAAGCAAAACAAGGGTTGAAGGGGTGAGGGCTGTGATGTACAGTCAGTTCAACTACTACAGATCTTTTGGACTTATAGAGAATACAGAATACATTGTAATATATTTGGATACAATTAATACAGCGGATTATTAATACAACCTCAGATGTCTTCATACACCGATCAATATACATTAAGACACAATGGAGCATGGACGCGGTACTGTATTACAACACATTTCAAGGCCAAGCAGGTAGCGGGGTTTGAAGAAAAGCTCACAAAAGATTGTGAAGCGGATGGGGAGGCTCTTACGCCCCTCAGACGTGGATGTGCACGCGACCGAACGAGCAGGCTGCAAGCCAAGCGTTTGAATTTTCTCGGGTCCTCATGCGCCACGCCGGGCCGCATGTCTCTCCTTAATGTCATCTTACATCTGCGTCGGTGCCAAGGACGACAGAGGACTTCTTCTCTGCGGGGAGGAGGGGGGGGCGGGGTCCATGGGAAACATGAGTTTGAGTTGATTTGATTTGATGCGATCCTGGCGCTGGCTCCGTCAGCACCCCAGGGGCAGGGGAGGTGATTGGGGAGTGAAGGAAGAAAGAACACCATCGTTTGTTCATTGGGTGAATAAGGGCGAAAAGCAATACTAAAGACTTGAAAACTGCAATAATTGGGGATTTTGAGGAATTTCGTTGAAGAAAAGCAAGGATTACAAATGACAAAACTCGTGCTAACGGTAGATTTATACCATGAACTTGCCATCTTAACATTGTGACATTTATATTGGTTAAATAGCAGGGTCCATGCTCTACCATTGGCCCAAGAATTGAGAAATTAAAGCACGGCTGCACACAAACATACGGTTGACTGCCAGTCCTCGCAAGCGGAACACGCATGTTCTCCTGGGAGGCCGACGCCCCCCCATGTACCTTAAATCCAACACAGCGGAGGCACAGAGGTACAAGTTAACCTGCTGCAGATCTTTGACAGGTTCAAGTAGAGGCATGACCCCCCCCCCACACACACACACACACACGCACGTACGCACGCACGCACACGCCACCCCCAACCGCCACCCTCCAACAATCTCCACCGCAAGGGTGCAAGGAGACGCTGTTGCCAGGGTTACTTTGGGTTTTGGTGGGAGGGGCGGTGGGGGGAGAATACCGATGAGGTTCCTTGTTATCTGCCAACACGGCTGCGGGGAGGTTAGCTGTGTGTGTGCGTGTGTGTACATTTTTTGGCTGGGTATGTGGGTGGTAATAGAAATATGGCAGAACGTCACCCTTTTTATCAATGGATTTTGGGATTCCAGGACATCAGCACGTGGATACAGTTACTACTCAAGTGGTTTTCACCTGTAACTCACCACTGTCTCACACTCTGTAGGGGATCACCTTAACATTCAACAGCAACAATAGTCCATGATGGAGCCCATAAATAGCCCTTAGAACCTATTAGTGGATGGATGGATGGATGGATGGATGGTGTGTGTGTGTGTGTGTGTGTGTGTGTGTGTGTGTGTGTGTGTGTGTGTGTGTGTGTGTGTGTGTGTGTGTGTGTGAGAGAGAGAGTAGGAATGTATGGAAATGTATGTCTGGGGTGTGTGAGTGTGTGTACCTATGCAGGGTAGAGCAGAGGTTGGGCACAGAGCAGTCAGCTTTGAAGAATGCCAAACAGCCACTGCAGCATTACAGTCCCTGTCCCTGTCTGTCTGTTGATTTGCCTGTCTTGTCATTCTGTCTGTCTGTTCCTCCTTTACTTGGGTCCATACTTGGTACATTCCAGTGCCTCTCCCATCATCACAGTGTCGCCATGCGACACTGTGATGATGGGACTCCAAAGACCGCCTACCTTCCTGCCTGGCTGGCGCCCACCTCGCATCTCTGTTGCCACGGTGATAGGCTCTCTTTCTCGTCTCTCGTCTCTATTTTCAGGCGTGTGGATGGAGGGGGAGAGTTGGGGGAGGGGTGTTGGGGGTGGCAGTATGAACAAAGGTGAGGGGTTGGTTGCCTGTGCATTATTTGCTGGCGTGGCTATTTGACCTGTGTCCTCGCATGGCGGCACCAACTTCCACAAGATTGTCCTCTGTGAGGGTGGGTGAGGGTGGCGGGTGGAGGTATTCAATGTGATAATCTAATCTAATCTGGTGACAAACGAGCCCATTAGTTTGGCCGCGGACTAACCTCTTCCCTCTGTGCAGCGGGAGACCCAATAGCTGTGCAAGAGACCCGATTTCACCCCACCACTTCATCCACCAGCCATCTGCAGCCCCCAACTAGGCTGAGGCGCCCGTTAGCTCCAAATTAGAGCCATCCCTCCACCTATCAAGACGGGGCCTCTGGCGAGCGCCACGCAGCCAGAGCCATTACAGGGAACACGCGCTAAACTGATTTCGCTCTGCAAATACCATTAGCCGATGCCCCGAGATTATAAATATCCAAAACATCCAATCTGACGGGAGAGATTTGGCCCGGGATGGGCCGCAGTGTTAAGAAAATCCTGAATCAATGTCACGGGCGTCCTCGGCTGCTAGCCCCGGGGGCCAGCGGGGATGCGGAAAGAGGCGAAAATGAGCCGAGTGAGAAGATGATGGAGGAACAAAGAAGAAAAAATGACGATTCCAAGAGAGAGATGGGGGGAGGGCGTGATGGGAGGACATCTGTTAGGAAGCTCGACGAGTAATGTGGTGATTTGTTCAAATAACTCTAAACAGGCAGAGGTTGAAACAGACAGCACTTCTAATTCAATTCAAAAACCCATCAATGTTTCAGATTAATAAAAAAAATTAAAAAAAAGTTTGGGAGGGCTGCAGGGTGGTCCTTGCAGGGTGGTTTGCGGTTTCAGTACACAACTACGGCATGGGGGACAATCCGTCACAACAATAACAACAGCAACCGGAAAGTCGGGGAAGTTCATACAGGTCCATTTCAATCCACTCAACTCACCTACCGCCACATCACCTCCATCACCGGCACCCCCTATTCCTCCCAACCCCAACCACCCTCTCCCTTACTTGAGGGTTCCTGTCCAATGCCAACAACTGTTGCCTAGCAACTAAAAATTCACCCTGCAGAAATCCACTCCATTATTTTTTTTTTCCTTCCTTCCCAGTTTCACATTTCTGAGAGGAAATGGGGGAAAAAAAAAGTTCAACATTAACAAATCCCCACTGGTAGTCCGGCGCTATGCTTTCCAAATATAAAGTCCACAGGTGCTGTGAGATACAGTCACACTTTATCTCCCAGTGCCTGGGGGAGGGGGGGACAAACAGCCACAATGGCACCCGGGGGACTGGGAAAAGGGCGGCAGCAGAATTAGAACAGAGTGAATGACGCTTACCTTCACTTGATTGCCGTAAATGCGTCAGTTGTAAATACTACATTATAGGCAGGCCGCCGTTCTAGGGATTTAGCGGTGTGTGTGTGTGTGTGTCTGTGTGTGTGTGTGTGTGTGTGTGTGTGTGTGAGAGTATGTGGGTGTGCGGAGGGGCGTGAGCCATGAGAATACAAATGAAAGAGGAGAACATTTGTACTTGTGTACGCAGGGTTTTCTACATTGAGCTGTACTCGGAGGCAGACGGAGAGCCATGAGAGCCATCTTAAAATCAATCCCGGCCTCCGAACCAAAGCTCCTTTTCCAAACGCAGTCTCGCAATTGGAAATATATCGAGGAAATTGAATGCTTTGTTTGACGCACCCAAATAAAGATGACATTATTATGTGCCGTCTTATTGGAATTCTGGTCTCTCTGAATAGTGGAGACTGGAGAGTGAACTATGAGATAAATAACATCAGGTTGGTCGGCGCTGTCATTGTGGTAATTCATTGTTTCCAGTACGAATTGACGTCCTGCCGCAAGAATACGGCTGTCAACCGTCTGAAAAAAATGACAATGTGCATACCAGTAGATGTCGAGATTGAGATTCATTCCATTAATAGTGAAACTTGATACAGCATTCTGCCACTACCTTTTCTTTCTTGCTGTATTAACCACACAGTCCTTTGTGGGAGCCGTTGCAATGTAATAATTCATGCGAGGCGGTTCTTCAGGCAGATGATGAACACGGCGGTGATGAGACACAGCAACAAAGCACATGCCAGTACCATTCTGTACTTACAGCCACACAAAAAGTACCCATTATCCCACTAAAAAGCCCTCGAGCGTATTACGGCTTCGTATGAAACCTTGCGCCCTGCGCGAGTATCGGCCTGAAAAGTTTTCTTTGATGTGGTATAAATACACGGCGGGAACAAAAAAAACAAAAAAAACAAAAAAAACAAAACAAGATCGGTAACAAGCTCCCTCGGTTACACACCAGAGTAAGCATAGTAACACCACAACAAACCAACCCCCAAACGAACTTGGGAATTATCGGTACGCTAGATTCCACCGGCGCTGGTCTCTCCCTCCTCTGGCTGATGTGAATCATGTCCGACTGCTTTGATGGAACTGCTTGCTGTTCACAAAGCCACAATTCACATGTTTCTTTTACTGAGGCACGAAATAGATCGGGCCAATAAATAATCGGCTGACAATGGGAAATTTATATAATTATGAATTATTCAGATAATGAAATAGCCGAAAAATACAGTTGATGAGATGAAGCCAGGCTCTCTGACTTAATAAGCGCAGAGGCAGCGCGCTGCTGCCGCGCTCGTGGCGTCAAACTGCCGTGCCTGGGTGGAGCCAGGCGGTGTAGACCAGAGCCAGACATGTAATCGCCGACGTGGACGTTTTTTTCGCCAGTTTCAGAGGAAGACGGCAGGATTGCAATTTGCGATACAGGTTCCACCAGGGTTCCAAAAGGAGGAGGAAAAGCCCGCAAATTAACCCAACAAACCTTATAAGTCACCTGAAAAGTCATCATCGCAGCGACGATGTATTGAAGGAATACGAAGCAGCCAGCACTGGCACACACAAAAAAAATAAAAAAGGGAACGCGGTAGTGCCTATTCAACAGACAGGAAGTTTACTACAGACAGCCCAAAGGCTAAAGCAATTCATTACAAAATCACGGAAATGTATGGCACTTGATGACCAGTCTTTTTCCATGGTAGAAGACCAAGGATTTCATCGCCAGCTAATGGTGCATTTTGAACCACTGTATACTCCCCCAAGTCGCCGCTACTTTGCAGACATATCTCTGCCCTGTATGACACGGTCGCCACCGTTCATAGTCTGATCGATACCAATGTAAGCGACATAAGTTTTACCACGGACGTATGGACTTTTGACGTTAGTCCAGTGGGTATGTTTGGTTTGACGGCTCAGCGGCTGGATGAAGACTTCAACATGAAAAGGAAAGTATTGTACAGGAGTGCTCCGGTTCCGCATACAGCGACAGCGATCTGTGAAGCTTTCGAAAACCATGTTTGAGCAGTGGAACATAACAAAGGAGAGGGGGCACGTTGTGCTTAGGGACAATGCGCACAACAGGGCCGAGTCTGCGGAGAAACGTGGGGTCGCAAGCTTGGGCCGCGTGGCGCACACTTTACAGCGTGCCGTAAACGATCAGACTGTGTTTTGATCGGGAGGAAGATGGTGGGGCATTTGAAGCGCTCCCAACTTGCCGCCTCCCGTCCTGAAGATTTACAGACACAACTGGGCATGAAAACCAACGAGACGGAGCCACACGATGGAACAGCAGGTTTTATATGTTGAGGAGTTTGCCGGAGCAGAAGCGAACGCCTCTAGCATACAGAGTAAATCATGAATTACCTGCATCTCTAAGCGTATACCAATGGGCGCTAATTGAAAACATGTGGACCATTCTCGACCCGTGTGGACAGCTGACTGGAGATATTAGCTCAGCTACAACCGCAGCAGCTGACGTGATCCCCTCCATCGAAGCCTTAAAACGTCTGTTAAACACGACTGTTGCAACAGACCAGGCAGTGAAAACATCCAAGAGCACCCTTTCACAAGCGGTCGAGCAGCTATTCGCTCACATCCATGCAGAGCCCCTGTATTATCTGCCAACAATCTTGAACCCTAGATATAAGGACCGCTACATTAACCTTGGAACAAAAACGCCAAGCAACAGAAACGTTGCGGGAAAGGACGGACAACGGCAAGGGTTGTGGAACAGCTGAAAAGCCAGACGAGCCGCAACAAAGACGAGGACGGATGGCAACAATTATTCCTTGCTGGAAAGGTACGATGAAATCCTCCAAGAAAACACTGATCTCACAGGCAAGCAGCCAAACGGAAGTGCGGGTCATTTATTTAATTTAATGTTTGGATAAACAAAGCTTTCAGCTTCTATTAAAAATACCCCGGAAGATGATAATATTGTGATTTTGTTCTACTTTTAGATGCAAGGATATAGTCCCCGATTCCCAGGACTGAGAGCCCAATGGAATACTGGAGAAGCAACAAATCCCGTTTCCCGACCCTGGCCCAACTTGTACGGAAATACCTGTCAGCCCCTCGCACTAGCGTCGACAGCGAGCGTTTGTTTTCTGCAGCTGCTCGTGTGGTTGATGGGAAAAGAAACTGAATCGGATGCGAGAAGGCAGAGATGCTTGTTTTTTTATCAAGAAAAATCTCCCCCTCATGTCCTCAAAGTAGCATAGCTTCTCCCCCGGCCATTTCCCATTTCCTTGTTATGCATTGTGTTTTATCTGCAGACAGAGCAGCCATAGGCTTTCAGCTCCATAAAAACCTTTATTTTTGTATCGAGTGATTCGCTTTACGACAAATAACCTGTATATAATAACATCGACGTGTCTGATTTGACAGATTATGTGAAAATGCTCTATTAAAGCCAAAGTCAGTGTGTGAAGTTTTTTGACGAGAAAAAAAAAAAAATGACGAATTTGACGAGTCTGAACTGTTAATTGTTTTTGTTGTGTCAACAATAGTGATGTGATTTAGATTTGGTTAAGGTCAGCGCTATGGAAAATTAAATAA
Source organism: Zeus faber (assembly GCF_960531495.2). Taxonomy (NCBI): domain Eukaryota; kingdom Metazoa; phylum Chordata; class Actinopteri; order Zeiformes; family Zeidae; genus Zeus; species Zeus faber. Next base: position 18,978,488 of record NC_137189.1, read on the forward strand.
TCCATCTTTGCTCACTACATCTTTCTTAAGCTCAGGTGTGCATAAACTTCATGCTATTAACACCTTTTTAAAATACAAAAATGTGAAATCATCGGTATCGGCTGAAAAAAATAAAAAATAAAATATAATACATAATGTGCATCCATGGATTTAGACAGAATGTCCCATAGCGAGTATGGGATAGGGGGTTTGAGGCTCATCGCAAATCTAGCTAAAATCTGTATGGATCGAATCGTGGACTTATGTACTCTCTCTGGGAATCACTCGGAGTTTAAACTGATTGGAAGAAAAGCATGAACAGCAGAACGCCAATTGTTGCGCTGGATACATCAGAAGACATGTCGTAAGCCCCAAAACAGCAAACAGTCAGGCCCGGAAAGGGGTCCGTCTCACCATGACACGTCTCGTCTGAGGATCAGTTACGTCTTCTTATCTCTTATCTCTTCCAGGATCATGCTCATCGGGGACGATTCTGGATGTGATCTCACGTGCAAAGCTCAGGGACATATGGGGTGAAAGAAATTGCTTGCAAGGCCGACTGTAAAACTACAAATATTAGCCACAATCACTATCGGAGATGGGGATCAAATCCATGTCAGTCAAGCAGTTTAATGGGTAAAAAAATGTCGTAGTCTTACAATTTTAAATGAAATGAAATCTACTTTTCATCAACGGAAAGCTCCCATAATCAATGAAACAGTCTTTATAGGTTATACTTAGAAAACAGTGGTCGCAAACTGCACATTTTATCCTTTTTTTTTTTTTCCAGGGTTAAATTAACTCTTTTGTACGGACACAAATCAGCTCTTCTGACTGTGTCCACACTAACGTAAGAGATGAGAAGCAGGAAGATGAGCCGCTTCCTTCTCACAACCCACTGCAGCTTATGTTACCAGGCTTAAACCCCAATTGACGGCGTTCAAGCACAATGACAAGCTGCAGCACAGTGGTACGTTTCTCAACGGTAAGGTGTTCACCGAGGTCGTGCGATGATGTGAACCAATATTTAAAACTAAAACAACGGTGCAATTGACATTAAAGAAACAATCACAATTTGAGAATTAATGTCACCGTGAGCGGTTTTGGTGGACTGCGGCCAAGGGTGTCGCTCTCACTAGTGAAGAGGACAGCATTGTTGGGGTCCGTGTGAAAATTCACGGCCTAGGTGCGAAGACCCGTTGTCAAGGCTCCACCTTACGCTAATGGGGCCGCCTTCGGTCGACCGCCACCGGGCACAGCTTGTTAAGCAAAGGATTTGATTTATGGAAAATGATTTTGTCAAGTGCTTTCGGAGCCAGTCGTGCCAGCTCACAGTTGTGGAGTGCACTGCTCTGGACCGCGCCCAGCCGGTCAACCTGAATCATCATCTCCGTGCCCCGCGAGACGTATGGGATCGGTGGGAGGGGAGGGCTCAAGTTGAAACTCTGTCAAAATCCAGTTGCTTTGGACCAGGGCGCCACCGCCGTGCGCCGGAGCCTTCGACGTGTTCCAGGAGGACCCAGCAGACGTGAGCACGGTGGGAACATGGCGGGCAAAAAGGAAACAGCAGCGGAAAACAACGCCCACGCGCTAGTTTTCCAGGGCTGTCGCAAAGGCCCCCCCACCACTCATGCACTCGTACGTGTGCAAATATTTATCCGAATTCTCGCTCTGCTTAATTTGACAAGAGCAACCCCAGTCTTGGATGGCTTTGGACGCAAACTGCTAATTACTTCAAACCGTGCCGGAATAATGAACTCGTTAACATTCTCAGCCTCCTGGAATTCATTACCCCCTCCATGCCCCGCTCTCCTGGTGGAGGGAATCCTGATCTCCTTTCATTCCAGGGCCGCTCTGCCGGATGCACTCCGCGAGCAGCCTTTGAATCCCGGTGCCATATTGGCTTGCAACGTGTACGCGGCGGCTCTAGGGACCAGGGGGGGCCGCGCACACATGCACTCGTAGACGAGCAAACGAACACACGCACATGCAGAAGCTTATCTAATGAGGGTGAATGAGTGTGAATATTGATTAGTCTTGTTTACCGCTTCCCACTGCCTCATGTGATTGCTTTCCATATCGTTCGAGGAAAGGCATGAGCTGTGACTACCCAGGGAGGGTGGAGCAACTCCAGCCTGACTGACTGGTGGCCCGTGCTAACCCCCTTACTTTAAAAAGAGCTGAGCGTTCCCGACAGGCATCTTCAGTGACATATCCACGGCACTTGACAAGAGTCCGTTTACATCAACATCTGCGATTGGATTACAGAAAATCATTCGTTTAGGGGAAGAAAAAAAAAAGCCCAGCCCCCCATCCCATCCCAGGGATTCCATTTGGCTAAGTCTATATGGAAAAAAGTATATGGAACAATATCCTGAGTGGCCCAGCTTTCTCCTCACCGTTACCCTTGTGCAACCCCGGAATGAAACGGCAACTCGGAAAACCATATCCCCCAGATTGAAATCACATCTCCTGCCCGTCTGTCTATCTGTCGCTCAGTCTCCATCTTGGCGGTTCAAGGGCAGGGGGACGGGAGGCGGTGAGCGAGAATCGGGGGCCATGGCGCTGGCCGGTGTTTGTCCTCTTTTATCGGCGGAAGATGCCAGCTAGCACTCCAGCTATTTGTCCATTGCCTAAGTCAATCAGACCACCAAACAGGCTTGCGATCAGTGCACACACGCCGCTGATTACCCTTGCGGATGTGTATTTGGGAGGTAAATATTTCCACAATGGCCCAAACAGCCACAGTGCTGCAAGCAAGAGTCTTGGGCTTCCGCCTGCGAACTGTAGATTTGTGACCACACGATGCCCCCAGACCACCCCCCCCCACCCCAAAAGCACCCCTATAAACTACACCAATTACTTTGTATTAGCTGCTGGTAATGTTGACAGTCTGGCCAATGAAGCTTATTTTTCTGTTTACACACAATACGCCTAGCTTAGCAAGCGAGAGCTAAACGGTGAAAGTCCTCAAAGAGGAACAATATATCACAGCACCTCCCTCCTGTTTTTTAGTTTGGAGGGTATCATTTGGGTACCTGCTAATAGCGAAGCTTTAACAGGGTTCTAGCGTTGTCCCGGCGTCGGCCTCGAGAGGTTTGCGACTCTGTAGCGTTTAATGGAAACGGCGTGCGGCAGCGCGTGGGCTGATGTTAATGGCTCTGCATGTCGAGCAGGAGCGCACGCCATCAGCCACTCAGCGAGGCGGCGGAGCTGCTGCCACTCCATAACCCCGTACCACCACCCACCCAACCAAGTCGACCCGCCTGCTGCCGACTGGATGCAGGAATATGTTGGTGTGTGTGTGTGTGTGTGTGTGTGTGTGTGTGTGTGTGTGTGTGTGTGTGTGTGTGTGTGTGTGTGTGTGTGTGTGTGTGTGTGTGTGTGTGTGTGTGTGCTGGTGAAAGCATTAAAGCCTTCGGTTTTAGAGGGTGCTCGTGGCGTAGAGACCCCCTTGATTGGACTCCACACCGGTGGGCTGGAGAAATAACGAACACCGCCTGTCACATTCATAGTCCCCACTCCTCTCTCTCTACAGTTGGAGAGATAAGATGATGGGAGACGAGGGATGCAACAGTACATGGTACGTTATCGAACCGTACGGTACGCGCTATACGGTTCAGTCCAACCGATGCGTTGGCGCGGAATATGGGCGCGGCATGGTCTGCATTTCTCTATTTTTGCATGAGGGGTGTTTTTTGCGTGGCTAAATGTGCCTTTTCAATATAAACACTAGATAAAACGACATAGAAATGTTTTCATAAAGAGTGCAGTCAATCAAGGTTTCCAATCGGAAAAGAACCCCTGGGATGGCCGTGTCCCTTTTTATTAAGAACTTCTCTTCAGACATTCACTTCCACTGGCACCGGGTGCTCTCCTCTCCTTCCACAACCGCCTCCTAGACACTTGGGCCAATTACCCACTATCCTGGACACCTCCCCTCCAATCAGATGAACGTAAGCAAATTATAACAACCAACCAATGCACTTGAACCCTATCTCCCCCCACAGTCATACACACAGAGCGTTACACAAATTATTTTTGGCAGACAACAATAAAAACCTTTTTTACACTTTTGAACTTTCATTTATTTATTATTATTTTTCTTAAATATAAAGATACTGAAGCCTTCCATTACCGTGGCCCAAAAACCGTGATACATGAGCCCACTGTACCGTTGCATCCCTATGGGAGACGGGTGATCTGCATTACAAATATGGCCCCTCTCTCGGGAGGTTTGGACTGAGAATGAGGGAGCGGCGGGGCAAGACGGCTTGACTAGGTAGCGGAAGGAGGCACATCAGCTGACATGACCTCTTTCAAATCGCTGCATTAAGCCACGGCGGTCTTTGTGGATATGCAGGGCTACCGCAGACGACCACCGACGCTTTCTCGTCCGTCGTCCTAACCCTGCCGGGCTCTGTCTAACGAGCTCAGGTTCGGATCGCCTGAGATTTCCATGCAGCCGTTATAGAATCGGTGGCGGCGGCGGTGGTGTCCCCCCCAAACCCCTACTCCACGGTCTCGGGAAAAACTCTGCGGGCAGTTTCTCATTCCATTTTTCGCCTGGTTTGTCCGTCGGCTTCATGGGAGCAGAAGGACCGTGACTCAATTTTCCGACCAAAAGGAGGAAGACGGCGGAGCTGCCTCGTTTGGAGTGCGGCGGCTTCACATCCACGGGAGCAAAAGATTCTGTGTTTCTAACCCTGCACGCCCGGGCGCACACCGATATGTGTGTGTGTGTGTGTGTGTGTGTGTGTGTGTGTGTATGCAATAGAGAGAGAGAGAGAGAGAGATCAGATGTGTGTCGTTTGAAGTGGCAAGCATGTGCATTGGGGTAGGGGGGGCGGG
>NC_137189.1:18988317-18995817 GCF_960531495.2 Zeus faber
AAAGGTCTTTATAATGGTTACTCAGCTTGACGGATGGACGGGGGGGGGGGGGGGGGGGGGTTGCCAGTATGGGATTTAGCACTTTGGGGTGGTTTGGTGCGAGGGATCCACATCCTTTTGTTTTAATTAGCAGCTCAGCTATCAGGCGGCTAATGGCTTGGTAAATATAATGGGTTAATGACTCAGGCGGTAAGATCAATCATCTGATTGTAGCCGGGCGAGACGGGGCGGGGGAGGACTCCTGCCCCTCCGCTCGTCTGTGTTAGTCTGAGAGTGTCTGAATGTCAGGTTTTTTTTTTACCCCCTGTAAATTAACGGAATAGAGAGGTGGCTAATATTGAGACGGCCTCATCCATTCATCTGTTTGACCTTTACATGGAAACGAGCCTTCCTAGACGATCTGACCCGGTATCAGCGATTTGCTGAGGCCGGTGGGAGCTGACGCTGCTCACGTGGCGGCAGTTTGGCAGTTGCGGCCATGTTTGCCGACTTGCTGCTAGGAGCTTACTGAGCACAGGTCTGGTCAGGAGTCCCGAGAGTCCCAACACATCAATAATGGCTGCAGCCGCCATGACACCTGAAGACGCATGGTACCAGAGGTGGATAAGAGTTCATGAGAAGCACTCATGAAGGCCCTCAGAAAACCTCTGGGAGGCATTCAGGAAACCCAGAACCAACCCGACTCACTTGTTTCCACGTGGGCTAGAAGCTTTCAGAACGCTGACACGAAACTAGTGCTGGGCGATCGTGAGCCTCGATTCGATCTATATTTTATAAATGCTCAATATGGAAAGAGTTCACCAGCATCGATCAGTGCCTTGGTAAACATTGTGTAGTCTAGAAACACACTTAGAAGCTTTGCTTAATCACCAATTAAAATACTGAATATAGCCAGTGCACAGCATGTGGAATTACTAAAATATAGTGGCACTGAAGAAACCATCCACTCCTCCAAATATCACAATGTTGTATCCGGAAAGCAAATGAGTAGAAAAGTCATGTATAAAAGAAATCACAGTCAATGTGTAGATGCATTTAAGGGGGTTACCAAGGGACCCCTCTTCTGAGAGCTTTCCAAAGATTTATTGGTTTTCCTTTTTCTCTTTTGATAGATTGTTTTCTTTACATTTACATTTGTTAAAAACAAAACAAAAAAACAACACCTCATAAAATTGACTCTGGACATATGCAATCATTGTGCATTTTAACTACTTCTTTTGATAGGTTCTATGGTATTTAAAGGGACCAATCAAGGGAGCGGACACATCATGCTATTCCGTCCCTGCCTCCAAAGTCTCTTAACGTCTCATCTCTCTCGTCAAAGAAACTTGACTAGCGAGTGAGTGTTGAGCAGTTGCAAGCGCATCACAGCCCCATTTGTGCATACGTCAGTTTTCAACTTAAGTGGTGGCATACTCTACACCCCCGTTATAACATGAAGCCTTGTGCCACTGGGGTGGTGATCCCCGACTCCTCCTGGTAGCGTGCTGAAGTGTCCTTGAGCAAGACACCTAACTCCTAACTGAGCCTTGCATGGCTGCCGCCTCCATCGGTGTAGGAACTGTCAGAACTATTTATTTTTTATATTTTTGTACTTTGGCATTTGAGATTTTTCTTATTTATTTTAGTTCAATTATGATTATTTCACTTTATTTACAATTTTGGCTAATAAAAAAAGAGCATACCTTCAAGAGTTGCAAATTTGCAATTTTAAATACTGTGAATTAAAATAATAAGGCCCCTACCCTGCTTGCTACAATGGCTTCTTTTCTTTTGAGATAAATATATTTTAATATACCTGGAGGTCTTTATTTCTTGGTGATGATTCTAATTGCTAAATAAACATTCTGGTTTAAAATATACACAATAATATATTCAGGAATATTATTTATAAACGTAATACGATAAATATCAAGTAAAATAAAATATCAACATTAGGCAAAAAAAATATTGTGATATCAAATTTAGGCTACATCGCCCAGCACTACACTAAACCACACTAAATATAGGCAAACTGCTCAGCAACATAGCCTGCAACGAAATGCAGCTACTAAAGCTGTGAAACACATATTCTGATAACGTCAGCTCCGGGAAAATAAAAGTGCGAAACCACCCCTACAGAGTAAACCGACTATGGGAGAACACCAAGGAGGCAAATTTATTTATATATATATACAGTATATGTGTGTGTGTGTGTGTGTGTGTGTGTGTGTGTGTGTGTGTGTGTGTGTTTGTTTGCGAGCGCGGCCAGAGCTTTCATAGGCACTCCCACAGCAAAGGTGTGGTCATCTTTTTTTATCCAAGGCCTGAAATTCCTTTTGCACGCCTCACCACTTGTTTGCTTGAGAGGCCGAGAATGCTTAACCGCAGGAATCCTCCGCGGAGACTGTTGATGCTCTCTCTCTCTTTCCTTCTCTCACACACACGCACACACGCACACACGCGCACACGCGCACACACACACACACACACACACACACACACACACACACACACACACACACACACACACACACACACACACACACCACACACACACACACGGCATTTCTTCTTTCGGTAGTCTTTAAATTACCATGCATGTTAGTGGAGCTCTGCCAAGACCCCAGTCTTTATTATTTCCCTTTAATCTCAGATACTTACAGGGTCAGCGCTTGCCCTCCCAACCCACACTCCCCCTTCCTCATCCCAGCGCTCCTCTAGCCGCACTTCTCCACTGCTCCACCTTTCTTCTCTCCTCTCCAGCAAAGACTCCGTCAAGTTTCGATTTTTTTTTTTTCTTCTCTACCCAGAGAGGAGAGGGCAGAGCTGGATGGTGCGCGTGTCTTAACGAGACCTCCTCTTACGCTTGCCCGGGCCTAAGCTCCAACCAGGCAAAGCGGCTTCGCCCGCGTCGGCATTGACCCAGAGGTGGGATCAGGTCGGGAGGTTTGCAGGGTATCAAGTAAGTCGCAGGTCTTGAGCTTGAACTCCCGAGTGCAAGGAGTTCGAAAAATAAAAGACAGAAAAACTCGAGCCGGTTGTGAAGTTACAGTCCTGAACAAGTGACATTTTACTTGATATCGCATTTAATGTCATTTTAAATGTCACAACCAACAGAATAATCTCTTAAAAGTATTTTAAAGAGTGGTAGTTCTTTTAGCTCCAGGTCAAAAAGGAAGTCCCGAGTTTTCAGGTCAATTCCAAGTCTATTTATTCTCACATGTCACATTTGAGATTTGATTCCCGGCGAATCGAGTTCACACCTCTGCTGTGACCTTCACCTCCTGTATTGGCCTGAGAGCTCCATCCTGTCTACTTCAGAAGGAGACAGACGGGCCTTTGAATATTTTTTCTTGCCAAGGACACATCACGTCGTAACTTCAGAATGTGACAAAAACAAAATGTCCTTTTACTCTTTTAGTACCCGACATCGTCAACCTCGTTCTCCTACACTTTTTACCATCAAACAGTAAAACAAACAGACATGCGTTTACAACCTCACATAAATGATGCAAATTATTCCTGGAGTTTTGAGCTGGCCTTCAAAACAGCGCTACTGTACATTTGGGTCAAAATTGATGCCCGGTTTCTGGTCTGTATCATGTGGCCGGTGAGCACTAAGGGGGGCATGGCCAGCAGGCGTCCTGGCACACAGTGGTTCACCTTGGTTGTGTGTGCGAACATGTATGTGTGCGCTTGTGGGGCTGATGCGATGCAGGGAGGCACGGAGGCCCTGGCGACAACAGAACGGACCCTGGCAACCTTCGCTCCTAATCCGGGCTAAGACAAGCTCAGCGGGCGAGCGGCCACAAAGGACGCTTGGTCCAGCGTTAGTGGAATTAAAGCAAAGCCTCTCCTCTGTTGTTATGCTAATCCACCAGACAATGATTATCTGTGGGGGGAAACGTTGCCACGACGATAAACATGACTCGAGAGTACCTCAATTAGGGCGGGAATTGCCGGAGGAGAGCGCAGAGTGAGGCGCGTGATGCTATGCTGGGGTGAAAGGGAACGGCGAAGAGGCAGAGTGCTGCTGCGTTTCGTTATTTTGAGCGAGTGGGGTGGGTCAGCTTTCAAAGCGGCGGTGCCAAGATCACCGATGAAGGGAGACAGCTTGACCCCGGCTAGACCCTCTCCATGCAGAGGAGAGCTTCCCCGCTCACCTGGGAAAAGTGTTTTAGATAACAAACATGTAATTAGCTCTCCAATGTCTCGTGGGGACATTATTGCATACAACGGGCAACAGTGAAAGCCTTATTAGTCGCAGCGCGTCTTGCGTGGATTCCAGGGGTACAATGGTGAGAGGATATCCCACAAGAACTAATGCTCTGTGTAATCTTTGACGGCATGGCAGTCAAGATGCGCCCGCTCTGCGTATATGCAAAACGATTAAATAAAAATGTGTTTGAGCAGACCGTGACAATGGATTAATCTATAATGATCCATCATTACTCCTCAAATGGAAGAGGGGGATCAGAGACTCTAGCCCTGCCATTTGATGTTCCTTGTAGAGTCGATGTGCAAATGGGACGCCGCATCAAAACAATTAAATATTTACTTTTTGTTGCTTTCATAGCAGCGTACTTGCAATCCTGGCAATGTGACTGGCAATCTCACAAACAAAGATGCCTCTGCCCTGAGGCTCTTATGTCTTCTCAGACTTGCCGACAGCAGCAACGGCAGCAGCTCTGGGACGCTGACAGAGGCAGACAGGACATCCCGCATTCCCAGACCACCGAGCAACCCCCCCCCCCCCCCCCCCCCCCCGCAGGGGGAGAACTTTTGCAAAATCTCTTTTGCCGGCAGATACCTTAGTCTGCTTTGCCTACCACTCTGTGGCCTCTCCTCTCTCTTTCTACTCTCTCCCTCTGAGTTCCAGGGGTATAAGCAGGTCCTGGACTACCATGTCATCTCGTTGGGTCCTATTAGGGCCTCTTACATCTGACTGGCATGCTGTCATCTCTCTCCAAGACCGAAGCAGGGAATAAAACTGAGCACTGAAGCCTGCCAGAACACAGACCTCCAACACATACTGATGCCCTGATAATGTCCTGACAATGCAAACATGGACTACAGAGGAAGAGGTGCTACCAGCACCAGGAGATGAGGTGGGTTACGCTGGGGAGAGAAGGTGTAATGTCAGGTGGGCCAACCAGAGGCTCCTGTCTCCTGCTGTGATCAGCATGGACTTGCCATATACGCATGCCAGCTCTGCTACTCTAACCAATACTACAGCAGTAAATAGGGGGGTCTAGAAGATACACAACAATGAAAAAAATGACCTGCATTTTCTGCCGTGGAGTTGGAGGGTAGTAATGTCTGGTATATTGTAGGCCTGGGCAGCATTACAATTAAATCGTGAACCTGCAATTGACTCCGTCGATCGTCAAATTACATTAACAACAGATACTATTTTATTTAATCAGCATGGAAAATCAAGCATTTCAAATTGTGTACCGTGTAAGTGCAGTTCACCGTGTTCTGAAACTGATCGCGGGAGTGGAGAGGGAGGGAGGGGGTCGCACCGGGAAAGGGGCCAAAATTTGCGGGTCGGCCCGGGTGTCGTGCTCACATGAGAGCCGATCAGAGCTGGAAAGGATAAAAACCTGTGTCTATTGCAGGGTCATTTGACCTGGGATTGAAACCCGGGTGTTACCTTTCCCACTAATGACAAATGCCAGATGTTATCGGGTTTTTGGTGCAGTGGGAAAGGGGATAACAGGGATAACCTTCCCGGCGTCACTAGTGAGTTTCACTATTCACACATGCAGTTACATTCCGGAACATTTCTGTCTTGTGCCCTTTCACACATGCCATGGTAATACCGGAACAGATGGGGCAAGGGACAGTACAGCAGGTGTGGTCCCATAGTCGGCACTTCCCGGGCCAGACAGCGACAGACAGAGCTTATTCACATACACGCACAAAAAAGATGTATGTGGACGTAGCACGCAAATAAAAATAAATACGACTATGAAATAAATATACGATGCAATAAATTTATACATATAAAACTGAGTAAATATACGCCCGATGGACTGGGCGGAGGTGGTGGTGCACCCGAGCCCCCACGCGCTCCGGTTGGAGGGGGGGGGGGGTCTTTCATTCCATTTCATGGGATCTTTCATCACTTCCATTGCGCCGCAGGGTTTCGTGAGACCCTCCTGTCTATTTACACGCCAATGTCAAAAGAGGAATTGGAGTGGAGTTTTTTTTTTTATTTCTCCTCCAGACAGCAGTGCGTGGGTGCGCTGCGCGCTGGGTTCCCAACTCCTGCGCTGGTTTTCCTGTGTTTTTATTTTAGATCTGTTTATTTTTGTTTGCTTCCTACTGAATCGATTGGAATTTTGCACGATTGACCACGCGTAGTACCTTGCTGCATTGGTAACCCATGCTTGCTCCAGCTGGTTAAAGGTGGGCTTGTTGAGGTGGGCAAGCATAAGAGAGCAAAGGGGGGGTTGTGGTTTTTCCTTGCCTGGAACTACTAAGAGCAGAAGGAAAAGCATCAAAGCGCAGTAGATACTGTACTTCCCAATTCCCATACCTGTAAAAATTCCTGCACCATTTTGCCTGCCCCTCACACTCAGCCAATCTTTCTCCCCTCCTGCCGCTTTCATTCTTATCACCCTGCCTCTCTGTCACTGCGTCTTGGCTAAAGGGGAAGGCTTGGGCCTATATTGGCACAATTCAGCCCTCTTCCCCGGGTGCAGCCAGCTAAGCTGGAGATATGTCTAACTGATGCCTTGGAGACAGCAAAGAACACTTTAGGCTCCGGTGTATCAGGGCTGAGAGCAGATTATGTCCTGGAGAAGGACGGTTAAAAGTGGTTGCCTCTGCAATGGGGAAGAGCGGCTGATCCCATGGTCACCCGCCACTCTAAAAATGAAAACTGTCATAACTCATCCATATTTTTTTTTTTTATTAAAGATAATGCAGTGAGGGAAGGAAAATATGAGATGTGCCAAGGGCATCACGTTACAAAAGCTTACAACAAACCACTGAAAAATTATGATGACCATTATGAGTCAGACCAGGACCCATGATAACACTAACAAACATATCTACACACAACCCATGAACCACTAACAAGCTTGAAGATCTTGAGCAAAATGGTTCAATGCATAAAATTGACATTGCTTTATCTTTACGATATCAGGTCTTTTTTTTCCACTCCCGCGATTAGCTATGCTGAAATCATGTGAAACTCCCTGTGCTTATCATTGCCTTTAGTTGAATAACCCCCAGGCAACCAATCAGGTCTGCTGCCTTTTACCTTTTTGATCGAAAATTAAGCAGGATTTTTCCATTATTTCTGTAAATCGCCAATGGGACCAGAAGATTGAAACCTGCACGGCTGGTAGTGATGAAAATGCTAGGCCTTACTAAAGAATATTTGTAGCTCTGAAAGGCGGCAATCAGAGCTTTTTCAAATTAATTTTCATAATTTATTAAGTCTCCCGCCTCTGGAACCAAAAACCCTAATCCCATCAGAGCTTTCTACTCCTCCTTACTTTCAGA
>NC_137189.1:18998317-19033317 GCF_960531495.2 Zeus faber
CACACACACACACACACACACACACACACACACACACACACACACACACACGGCTGTGCAGCAAGGGATAGTTAAGTGCTTTCAATTGAAAAGAAAAGAGGAAGGAACATTTTAAAGGGTGTTCCATGGGGATGGGCGCGTTTCTATTTCTGGACAGCTCCTTTAAGTCAAGCAGAGATGTCGTAAGACCCACTTCCCAACTCGAGATGCAAAAAACGCCAAGATTTGATTCTGCACACATAAATAAAACACACACACATGCAACTGTGCACAGCTTACTGCATGGCCAAACAGGGCCGGGGCAGCCTGGACTCTCAAGGGAAGGCCAAGTCACCGATCCCTGACCGGTCAACACAGCATCAGCAGCAGGGACAGGGCAGTGCACTCTCCTTTCGCTTCCCCACCCCGCCAAACACAGCCCCGCACACAAGCAAGCTCAGCTGTGGCCAAGGCCAACTGTGAGCCAGATAACTGTTCCCACACAAATGAGATCTGATGCCTCATGGCTGTCGGCGCCAGCTTCCATTGTACTTGTCTGAGTGAAGCCTTTTGAGACCAACCCCACCCCAATTCCCCCGCCCTGAGACTCAGCCCAGTAGGACAGGTAGACAGACGACCAGGCATTTAGACAGGCATTCGGCAGGGAAAGCCAACTGGGTCCTTTCCTCTTGTGGTTGCCCAGAGAATGCTATCAGCCCGGATCAGACCAACTGTTCAAAATGGGCTGCATCGGTCTCGTGGACTTGTGTGCTTTTTCTCATGGAAACCCGGCCCATGCGATCGCTAGATGGATATTCTGTCTTACAATACAGATAATAGTGGCCCTCCGGCAGGATAAGAGTACAGGAAGAGTGATGGCAGTGGAAGACTTTTTTCCCCTTTCTGATTCTGCCCTTTAAAATGAATTCCATTCTGCAAAGATATAGGAGGAACATGATTCTATGCCATTGTGTGCAGCGTGCAATGAGGCCGGCCAGGTCAGTCTCGGGCGCCTATATCAGAGCAGGCTTATGATCTCTATCCCCCCTCCCCATTTGTTACCACCTTCAAAAAAAGCCCAAGATATAAAGACAGGACAGGGGATAGACACGAAATGCCAGCATCGCATCAAAAATGCCAGCCAAATGCCAGCACAAGACATCCAGAGATTGCTCACTGACCTACTGAGATAAAACAGTTTTTTTCTTTCGTTTTCCTGATTCCGCACACGTGGACTCCTAAACGGCCAGGGCCACTTACATGGCAGGGCTCTAGCCTGTGACCTTTTGATTTTGAAGTGCGGTATACATTTTGACTGATTTGCAATGGTGTCAGTATCTTCTTTTTCTCACAAAAAATCCAGGAATCTCTGTCTGTCTGTGTGCCCTTCAATCACCTCGACAACCATTCATACAATCTACTTCACACTCGGCCTGTGCATTGCTGGGGACCCAAGGACGTGCAGTGTGGAAGATGGTGGAATTTATAGATGCGATATGTGTAATATTAATAAACTTTCAATAAACAGTGAACAGAAATCCAGGGGGCGGGATTCAGGGCTCTGCTACTGAGTCGCAAACAGTCTCTTTTCCCGGTGTGTGACTTAAACCTGCAGTTTCATCTTCCATTGAACACAGGACTGAATCATTGACATTTTGTTCAACTGCGCCACTAAAATGTCTTACACCGTCTTAAATTTGGAACAGGCATATCCAACTATAAAGGAAGGAATCACAGTCTGTCTGTCTGTCTGTCCTTCGATTATCTCGACAATCGACCATCCGATCTACTTCATCAGGGTTCCCACACTTTTCTAGGGATCATTTTCCAGGACCTTTCCAGGACATTTTCAGTGATGATGTAGCTGGTCTGACAGACAGGGATCACGTCATACACTAATATGTTCCTCTCTGTGGAAGGCTGATTTAAAAGATGCGGTCTATGGCTATAAGTCATCTATGAAATAATCTCTTTACATGCACACCTGCATGTACAGCACTTCTTCATTGGTATAATTAATTTAAATTGATGGTGGTTTGGGATAGTCTCACCTCAAATTTATCTTTTCTCTCTTACTTTCTCTCCCGTCTCTTTCTCCATAAACTAAAATTAGGCTAAGTAAAAAATAAAGAGCCAGCCAATGCATCTGCCCCATGCCTTACTCAAAGGTCATAATAATATTAACAATCATTTACAAAATCAGGAAGATCAGTGCCTAGCCTGACATTATTTGGCCTACTGTAAATAGCACTGAATAACATCCAAATGTCCGTGCCCACAAACATTCATTTTTAGTAACTCACAATAAACCTGCTGTATCATGGATATTCATCCTGTAAAGTGGTCAATATAAAAGAAAGCAAATGTCACATTCAAATAAAACTGTTCCTCAATGGGTTTAGTGTAGTCTCTGGACACATTTGCTGATGGCTATTTTAAATGTTGTTTATTTCTATTGGACAAGCATTTACAATTTTATATTTCAGACATTTGGATATGGTCTGCTTATTTCAACAATAAATCCGATCGTATGAAGTAACTCAATACTTTTCACTAGATACTTTCTTACTGTTACTCAAGTAATTATTTGGATGACGACATTTACTTCTACTTGGGAGTACATAAACATTCGATGTTTTAATGTCACTACTTTTACAATTATCTCCTCTTACTGTTTTTCTTTATTTCTTGCCTCGTTTAATGCTATTTTAATATCGTTATTATATTTAGATTTTTTGTGCTATTGCATCATTGTATTTTAATTGGTTTCTTTTGGAAAGGTCTTTGTTCGCTATGCTTGGCAAGTGCTACGTAAATCAAATATTCATTATCATTATTATTCATTTAGAACCTGAATCCCTTTTTTCTTATACACTATAAAACATTGCTGCCTGAACACCAATAACACAAAAAGTGCCTACTGATAAATCTAGATGGAACTCTATATCCCAAAATTTACCATTCAAAGTTAGAGTCCAGTTTGCTAGGAATACTAACTGCCACTGACTCCCATCAGTTTATCACACCATACTTTAGCCCCGACTAGTAATATCAAGTGTTATTAAATGTTAACTGTTATTAAAAGCATAGTTAATTGCTAATTAATGCACAGTAAAGTATGTATTAATCTTAATAAAGCAACTTGCTTGGAGGTTTAACAATGAAATAAAAGGTAAGTTAGTTAAACTCAATAAATGCTATATGTTTATAATACATTCATAAGGCTTTTATTAACATTTTTAAGCAGTCTATACTAATAATAAGAATAATAAATTACATGACGAGTAACCCACAGCAGGACCCAGCAGGAATGCAAGTACATTATGGGAGAAAAAGGTCAAGTCATAGCGACGATAAATTGCCAGGACCGAATTTATGTCGGTAACACCAGCTGAAAAAGTTGAGAGGAAAAGGTTGAATCCTGAATAATGCTGGGCCATATATCATCCTAATATCGATATTGTGATACAAGACTAGATATTGTCTGGGATTTTGTTAATTATAATGTAGTTAAAATTGTGGCCGCATTACACGAAAGAAATGCAATATTCTGAATTTTGTTATGGTTATAACATCCACATTGCTTCTGATTGTTTCTCAAATGAGCCGTAGCTCGTGGAGCTCGTTCTGTCAGACAACTTGACAGCGCCACACACTTCCACGCCCTTATGGGGCAGCCCTTTTAGGCAGCCAGTCCCTCCTGGCCTTCCTGCTTTACTCCACCTCCCCTGCATCCACCTGTTGGGCTCCACTCTTCTATCCAGTAGTTCTATTCCAGCACTTCACTCCTATATTTCTAGCTCACTAAGGATTTCCATGTTTGCTGTACACCTCACCGGGAGCGATGTGAAGTAGAGCCCAGACACCAAACTCAAACAATGCAAAATAAATAAAGAACATTTTGATGTCAAAGAGTTGTCGGACAGAAATCGATATCAAGGTACCAAAACAATCAAGTCAAAACAATATTGTGCTATCTGATTTTTGCGACATCGCCCAGACCCGGTCTCGTGCGTCCATCAAAAGCCAGACGCCAAATTTGCAAAAAGCCACTTCCTCAAAGCCTGAAACGAGAGCAGCAGCGCTTCTCATTTTCTCTTCTCGTTGTCTCTCTCCAGCTCTATTTACAGAGTGCCGTCATCTGGTACTAGGACGCATTCGTACCCCTGCACGAAGATTAACAATACAGACGAAACAATGGTACAAGCCATTGTTACTGCAGCTGGCTATGGGGGTCGCCCCCGGAACAAGCGCGGGGCCTTTTTGTGTCGGCGACGCCTTGCCCAGCCAGGGAATTTGGAAGACTCCTTAAAAAATAAAAACAGAATAAAAATAGAAAATCACGCCGCTGTTTGCATTTCCATGTTACTATTCACGTTTCCTTTTCATCTGTATGGTGTTTGTAGAAATAAAAAAAAGGATATATCTGGGACAACTGCGGGCGGCGCTGAAAGATTCAAGATTCAAGATGAACTTTATTGTCCCACAAAGTGTGAAATATGGCTTGGGCTTCACCCATGCTGCAGCCGTAAGAGACAAAAATTCCACGCACAAAAAAAACCATACAAAGACGTTAGCAAATGAAAAGCATACGGGGTTCATAAAAGCACCTGTAGACAAACAGAAAAAAACAAACAGGTCAAAAAAAGCAAAGATCTGCATTAATGCCTGAATAAAAACAAGGATCCTCCAGCGTCCATCATGGCCTCGTCCTTTTCTTATCTGCCGCCATTTAAAGGTTTTATTGGTACAGGGATAAATGATTTTTTAAATCTATTCAATCCCCAACAAGGGACACTGAACCGCCTCAAAGGGCAGAAGCTGATACTGATAGGTCAGTAACCTTCCCATCGGCTTGCCTTAGAGTAGCCTGTTCGTAAGTAGACCGCAAGGATAGATGCTGTCTTACCCCGATAAACTTTACATGCAGTTTGCATAAAACGGACCGGTTTGGACTGCAGTTGCACCAAGAGGTTACCAAACCATCTGATAAGACACTGCCTGTTACATGTTTGATCAACACCAGGACCTCTACTGTAAGCTGACGCAGGAAGGGCCGCCCTTGTTGTAATCTGCTACGGAGACTGCCCACACGGGTGTTCCAGGTTAATGAGTTGGAAACGAAAAATACCAAGGTACTGGTATGAGGAGAACTGTGAGATGGTTTCACCATGGGTGACCCCAGGCCTGTGGTCGCCAACGCCCCGGGGGTCAAACACCACCTCCTCATGCTTTTTAACATTCACGACAAGGTGGTGGTCATCACACCGTTTCACGCAGCTCTGTGTTCTCTGAATGGTATTCATATAGATCATATAGATCTACTGTATAGTCATAGATTGTTCACGATGGGTTAAAAACTGTGACTTTTGGATAGTCCGATGCAGGTAAGAGAGAGACCCCTTTTTGCGCCTGCGAGAAGTCAGCGTTTTCAAACCTGGCATAGAAGTTGTTTCATTCATTGGCCTTCTCGCCCTCATTTAAAACGCAGAGACTTTTTAACATTTCATGAAGTCCACGTTTTTTTTCGGTGTTCATAGAAGAGCAGTGGGTTTCAAATGTATCCTTCTCCCTCCTCCGAGTCTTCCTTAATTTGTGGTTGAGTTCTTTCTGAATATTCCTCATAGCCACAAGATGCCCGCTCTTAAAGGCTTTTTCTTTTTTTTTTCCGCTAAACTATGCCCTTTTTAATTTCTTTGGAAATATGGGGTTAATTGTTTGGGTAAGTAGTAATTGACTTCTACACATTATCTCTACTAAATTTGATAGAGTCTGTAATGGAACCTGTTGCCTCTTGTTAGTCCAGGCCATGGAAGAGGTCCCGGTTGGTTCAGGAAAAGAAGCCTTTTAAGGTTTCAACACCTTCATTGTTCCAAACATGTACGGTCTTTAGTTATGATTTCCTGCTTTTAAGCAGGGACTTTGTAGGTGGGAATTAAATGGACAACATTATGGACAGAGGTGCTTAATGGGGGCTTAGCCTTGGCTGCGTGGCCCTCGTCAACACCGCAATAGCACTTGTCCAGAATTCTTTCGCATGTAGTATTAGTCTACATATTGCGTGAATCCAGGCAGCGCCGCTTCAAGCTTGCAACGGTTTAAAATCGCCAACAATTAAACAGGGGCGACACAGACAACTGCAGCTGCTATTGCCTTTGCAGCGTTTCCACTCTGCGGGATATAAACAGGACACAATAAAATGTTCCCAAATTCACGGGGGTGATGAAAGGGTGCGAGGCTTCCATATCCCAGCTCAATATCGGGATCAAAAACAGGCTCCCTCGTTGTGAATTGAGAGCACAACATTTTGATGGACAAAGACACGGGTGCCTCCTCCTTTGCTCTTGCCCGAGTTCCTGTCGGGGCGCACCAGAGCGAAGCCTTCCAGGGCAACGAGCGAATCGGGCACAACGTTCCTGTAGCCAGGTCTCGGTGAACACAAGCGGGCACCAATCCCGGTACTCGTGTCGAACTCTAGTATTGAATCGTCGCCCGTCATCTTTGCTCTTTGAGGAGCGGGCGTAACAGAGAATCATGGAAGGCAGAGGAGGTCTGTCTGCTCTCCTCCGTGGTCTCTGTCCCACCCCTCTGCGCTTTTCCTCTCTTCTGCGGTCGTCCATGTTCGCGCGGAGTCTGAGCCCGCGGTTCTCTCTCTCTCTGTGGCTGGGGAGCAGGTGTGCGTGGGGCCCGGGGCGGAGTAGCAGGGGGTGGTCGCGGGTGTAGCGTAGGCTTGGTATCCCACCACGCTGGAGTCGAGTGGCGTTTTGTTAGAAGTTCCCAGACGATTCAAATCAGGAACAGTACTTTCCACAAAATCGCCATCATGTAATACGAGTCAAACGGTCAGTGTAAAAGTATTAAATCACGCAATATTAGCAAACAAACCAACAAAAACATTACAGGGCTGCGGCAGGGCAGCCCGGGTTGCTACAGAAGGATGTATACACACACACACAGCATTGGAGCCAAAGTCCAACATCACACACACACACACACACACACACACACACACACACACACACACACACACACACACACACACACACACACACACACACACACACACACACACACACACACACACACACACACACAGTACGTTGAGCCAGAACACTGTGATGCTTGAAATTAGAATGGCTTTCCATGCAAACAGAGGCGGTCGTTGTGCAGGTGACAGGCTGGCGAGAGAGAGAAAGAGAGAGAGAGAGAGAGAGAGAGAGAGAGAGGGAGGGAGAGAGAGAGAGAAACAAAGAAAAAAGAGAGAAATCCAACTGCCATTTGATCTGAAAAAAAAAAAAAATTAACAAAACATCCACTTGGTTGCTTGCATGGGAAATTAAATCAAAGAGCACCGTGTGACGTTTGTGCCGGGCATTAAATACAAATAAAACATTTTTTTAAAAGAAAGTCGGCGTGTCGGGTGAGTCACCGCCCAGTTTCACTCGCTCGCTTGGCCGCGGCTAACCTCATTGGCAGAGCAACGCTAATATGTTTAATGAACTCATTAGGCGAAAATTAAGACAGACAGTGGCATGAAAGCGTGGAGGGTGGAGGCACAAAGGGCACAGAGAGAGAGAGAGAGAGAGAGAGAACAGATCTGCTTGAGTAAAAGAAATTAACTTCTCGCCAAATGATGTTCGCCTACTTCAAAGAACCAGAGTGAGGTGCTGACAACCGCCACATCTTCCACCGCAACCCGGTTTGGCACCAGCAACAAAGGTTTTTCTTTAATTTTACCTTTACTGTGAACTTTGTCAAATCAATATATATACACACACACACACACACACATACATACATACATACATACATACACACTCACACACACACACACTTATTTACATATACATACACACACACACACACACACACACACACACACACACACACACACACACACACACACATGTTTATTTATTCATGGTTGGATTAAGGCCACTAACTCATTCAATCTGCTGCAAGTTACAAAGGCCAACTTCATTAATGATATTAATAATGCATTAGTAATCCATAGGTGTTCAGTTTCCACCTTGTCTGGGGCCACAACTCACATGGCTTATTGAATATTGGTAAGAATTGGATCGAACTGTGTATAGGCCTTATTGGGGAACGATGCAATATAACATGCACTGAGGGCAAAGGTTCACAAAACCTTGCACAATTACAGTACGTACAGTAAATATCACATAAACATTATTGAGTTGAAATGTTATTTTTTGTTAATTATTAGATTAGGGCTAAAGCACTTAATCACAAATCAATACTGTCAAGACAACAAGATATTGTCATAAACCTAAGTCCTATTATAGAGGCAAAGATCACATGAAATCTATCCTTTTTAGAGGATTATTTTGATTTGAACTTTAATCCTTGGATTAGGCCAGTCCCCATACACTGACTTCTAACGTAAAAATTACACCAACACAAACAATATCTTTGGGCGGCCACTTCCGTCCAAACCAGATATTTACACTAACAGCCTATTGCAGGGCCTGATGGTTGAAAAAAAAAAACAACAACAAAAAAACAAAAAAACACACCACATGTTAACATTATCCCACAATGCCAAATTAGCATCTTCCTAAGCAAGGTGCACTAGAGAGAGAGGGAGAGGGAGCGAGAAAAGAGAGAGAAAGAGGAGAGAGAAAAAGAGAGTATTGCCAAATAAACGATGATTAATAGCTGTCACCCTGCAGCCTCTGATTTCCAGGGTTTCTACCCAGTTAACAATAATAATAATAATAATAATAATAATAATAACAATAACCTTTATTTGTATGGCACCATCCACCACATGCAACTCAAAGTGCATTATTACACAAATGGAAGACCATCAAATAATAATAATAATAATAATAATAATAACAACAATAATAATAATAAAAAAGCTAAATGCATTTATTACAAGGAAATATCATACTGAATTTCAGCTTGGGATGATCAATTTAGACCAAGGCTCTCAAAGATCAACCCTAACCCAGACATGAGCGTGGAGCTATGATCCATCGTGACATAGTAAATACACTTCCACATAGCGCACACACACACACACACACACACACACACGCACACACACACACACACACACACACACACACACACACACACGCAGTACCGGGATTAAAGGGCCATTCCGATAAATCGCGCAGTCGTGTCGCGTCTCTGGCTGTGTCTGATCACACTGCTTTGTCCACCCGAGGATGTGGCCCGACCAAGGGAAAAAAAAAAACAACAAAAAAAAACCAACACGTCATGTGTCAGGTGGACGTGGTTCTCTCTGGATCCCCCGTCACGGACAATACAAAGCGGGTCCGTGGATCTGACCGTTGAGTGATACGCAGCACGGGGGGGGGGGGGGGGGGGGGGGCTGCGCGCCGGGCTTGTGCTACGAGCCCCGGTGTTTAGTAGCATTGTTGGAAGCGAACAATGAGTGGGAACGCGCGGCGAGACGGTCTCCCTATCCGGGTGGAAACGGAGCAGATCGCCGCTGTAACGGGACCCGACGCGGCTACTGCGACCGCTATTCCGCCACTGTTGTCGCCGCAGCGACGGAGTCAACAGGCCGGGATGAGCTGCGAGCCCAGCCGAGACGAGTCCCGCTGTCCAGAGAGCTAAACAGCACCTACCTGGACATGTTCCGGCCCCGCATCCAGTGCGATCCGACCGGAGCGTGATGTGACGCGGCGGCGTTTTGGCGGAGAACTGGGTGTAAAAGGGCTGCGACGGAAACAGGAACTAGCGGGAGCCGTGGTGTGTGCGAACGCGGCGGGCGCTGCTCTGCTCTGCAGCCTGTGGGGCTGTGTGATAGCGAGTCCGAAGTGCAGCGCGCACCCCAGCGGGCGGAGCGGGGTACTGAAAGTCGGGCGCGGGGAACGCGGCCCTGCGGGCCCCGGCTGGATGGTGGTCCCCCGTCCCCCCGTCCCCCCGTCCCCCCGTCCCCCGTGACGGAGCGTTCGGCCGCCTGCACGATTACTCCAGTCTTTCACATGAGTCTGTGGAAACGTGGACTTTCCCTTCTTATTGGCTTTTATGGTCCGAAGTGACACCGACCTGCAATGGTGTGGTGGAAGTGGAATTGTCTTGTTCAATTTGTATGTCCCCTTCCTTTGAATTCAAAATTTACATTAAAAAAAAACAAAAACAAACGAGTACATGAAAAAATACCACTTGTAGACACGCACGTCGTCTGATGTTTAATTTGAAGTGGCGGTGGGCTTGACCGCAGTGGTTTTATGGCCATAGCACATTACACATTGAAGGTGATCATGCGTGGTGGCGATAAAATTAAATAACCCAGACCTCATGCACTTACAGTCGGATGGTGGGTGCTCCCACCCAGACTGACAGCATCTTGGCCCACCCAGGCCCATAAACCACTGTTATAAAGTGGGATACATTCATAGTCAGCGATCTTCCCATGAAGAGATAATCATGATCTTAGCCAAAATAGTAGCACTTCATTCAACTCACGCAGAGCGTGTAATTCAGCAAACACAACACTGTATACTTTCTTTCAGACTTAAATACTGTTTCCAACATTAACTTCACGAAAGCATCTCCATACATTAATCACCTTTTGGGAGGCGGATCAATCTACCCTATCATGTGAATTAGAAATATAAATAAATATAAAATTAAATAAAAACATAAATAAAATTGTATATAGGCCTACGCTTCATCTAAAAAACTGAACAACAGGTGCATTGCCTGCTTTAAGGCGGCGACAGATAAAATAAAGCAATTAATCAATATTTTTAATGACGATTTAGGACTGCACAGTGACATATAGGACGTCGCACAGCGATAAACTGAAATCACCTCTCTTATCGACGCTCAATTCATTGGAGCTTCACTATATACGTCGATCAGCCACAACATTCAAGCCATCTGCCTAATACTGTGTAGCTCCCCCTCGTGCCTCTTGACTTCACAAGACCACTGAAGGTGTCCTGTGGTATCAGGCACCAAGACGTTGGCAGCAGATCCTTTAAGTCCTGTAAGTTGTGAGGTGGGGCCTCCAGAGATCTGGCTTGTTGTTCCAGCACATCCCACAGATGCTCAATCGTATTCAGATCTGGGGAATTCAGAGGCCAGGTCAACATCTTGAACTCTTTGTCATGTTCCTTAAACCATTCCTGTACAATATTTGCAGTGTGGCAGGGTGCATTATCCTGCTGAAAGAAGCCACTGCCATCAGGGAATACCGTTGCCATTAAGGGGTGTACTTGGTCTGCAACAATGTTGAGGTAAGTGGTACGTGTCAAAGGAACATCCACATCAATGCCAGGACCCAAGGTTTCCCAGTAGAACATTGCCCAGAGCGTCACACTGCCTCCGCCGGCTTGCCTTTTTCCCATAGTGCATCCTGGTGCCATCTCTTCCCCAGGTAAACAACGCACACGCACCCGGCCATCCACATGATGTAGAAGAAAACATGATTCATCAGACCAGGCCACCTTCTTCCATTGCTCCATGGTCCAGATCTGACGCTCACGCTCTTTGAATTGGCTTCCTCGGTGTATACTGTATATGACAAAAAAAGATCCGAGGGGCTTGTAAAAAGAAAAAAGGCTGACTCCTGTGGCGAAAAGCTGAATCACAATAACAACGTCCGTGGAAAATGAGTGCACGTCTCAATATGTAACCTATTATTAGTATATGGGTGTTCACAGTGACGTCACGCCAGCGCCACCCAGTGGTCAGAAGGACACAGCGCGCAACAACATGGCGTGAGAGACAGGGGGGCGATGGAGAGGGAGGATAGGCGTGGCTGCAGGATTTTAACAGTTGTTTGGTCAGCAACATCATCATCAATAGTTTGCAGTGTGGGGCCCTGGTGGGTCGATGCTTTCTGCCCTTTTTATCTTCCCTGACCTTTACAGATTGAAAGCTCAAGGTTAATATTTCCAGAGGTGGTTTTCTGAACACTCCTCACCTTAGAGCCCACTTTCATTCATGGAACATGGTCAATGTCCAGCTGAGCAAACTACTCGCTGTTGCACTGGAATAAAATAAGCTCTCCCGCTTTCCCTGACATATTTTGTGACGCGAAACTCAGACACAGTTCTGCCGACGGCCACAAGGGAGAGGAACCGACTGGGGGATGCGATTACGGATTTGGTGTGAAGTAAGCTTCAGACTTCGAGTAGATATTTAATTCTCAAATAGAAAACGTGTATGAATAGCATAGGCTACGATGGCTATGACCTCTTTGGCAAGCTTTGTCTTTAACTACCATGTTAATTTCATTGCGTGCAATTGATTAATGAATGAAATTAATATGAATGAGAAGAGAAGTACATAGTTGCACACTTTCAAGCTTGATTTTAAATGATGTCTTTACAAACAGCCAACTTATATTGTCAGTAAAGTTCAGGTAAAACTGAGTCAACACCCTCAAAACAAATACAATTATATTAATTGTAAACGCCTATTTACAATTTCCAATGCAAGTACATCAGAGATCAGGGATGTATCAAAAAAGTCTTTTTTTTTAATCTTGTCTTTTGGGTAAGATATTGAGGGTTTTTTTCCATTGACTTTAATTGTACAACATTTATCTTATTTTAATACATATGCTCGTTTTATGTGTCCATGAAAATAAATGTTGGTCTTACAAATTCCTTTCCATTCAACAAATTTAAAATTGTTTTAGTTTAGCCAGGATAACATGTAAACAACGCAAACGATAAAGTTACAAATACCAACATCTGAGACTCCAGCAGTTCTCTGCACCTTAACTTTTAAGATTTCAAATTGAAGATAACACTTTATTGATCCCCGGAGAGAAATGCAGGGAAGAGAAATTTACCAGAGGAATAGTAGCTATTGTGAAGAAAGGGATTTTGTTTTCCCTTTGATTGACAGAAGCCACAACGGTCCCATATTTAATGTAGCATGAGAGTGCTTTCCATTACCAATAACTGCAGGAATTTGCACAGCTTGTGTTTATCCATAAGGGATATTGGCATATTTAAACATACACACACACACACACACACACACACACACACACACACACACACACAGAAAAAAAATTGTCTTTGCTCATTCATCATCCATTGCTTATCGTTCCATTCTGGCAGATATTTAGAGGGTGTTTGTAGGATTTAATGGATATCGGTTACAGTCTATACTAGTGACTGCACTGTATAAATGAACAATTATATTCCAGTGGATGATGTTGGAGACTCTCGGGCAGTGAGGTGCTGACATGGGAGGGTTTTTATTAAAACCAACAAACAAAATACTTGCGGGCCAAACTGTGAACACAAATCAAAACTGGCATAAACAGAGCCCGGGCATGTGCCTCGCGATCTGGTCCGCACGGACAAGTCTCCTGCATCAGGCGATCTCCACTGCAAGACAAAACACACAGGAAAACTCTTCCAGTCAGGTCTGACCAATCAGCACTAATCAGGCTGATCAGGCAGTGGCTTAGCCACGCCCCCTCATCTGCCATATACCCCCACCTCCCAATTTAGGCCGGGGAGCCAAACAGTTCATCGACCTGGGGCATTGGATACGCATCAAATTCTGACATTACGTTCACCTTTCGTTAGTCTACACAGAAGCAGACCGACCCATCAGGCTTACCTACCAGCACGATGGGACATCAGTCACTTCTCCTCTCCTCTATCATCCCCATGTCCAGCATGGGCTTCAACTCTGCCTGCATGACTTTGCGTTTTTATTGGGGGAGGCGGTACGGCCAGGAGTGTACTTTCACCCTCAGGGTCGTCTCCACATGGTGGTGAATTAGAGACGTGCTGGGGCCGTGGCGAATCCCGCGTTAGTCCTGGGGCTGGACGCAGCAGCCCACGGACATTCTCCACCGGTGCGCCGGGATGGGCTGGGGACCTGGCAAAGCCCGAGTGTGTCCTGGGGCCGGACGTGGGGCGGGTCCTCCTGCCGTCTCCCGGTTGGAGGCGGTGGGCCAGCTGTTGGTAGCGGCATACCCTGGCACGGTGGGGCCGGGCTCCTGCAGGCGGGGGCGTGGACGCGGTCTTTCCGGGATACCGAGGACAGGGAGACACAGGCCGTTTCTCAATACCAAGTACGCGAAGTCCGGACTTGCGGACTTCGTAGTTCAGACTTTGCAAGTTCGACTCGGGAGTACAGACTCCCGGGGACGGGAGGACGAAGGGATGCATTCTGGGATACTTGGCTGTCCCAAGTCCACACAAGTCAACACCGATGCATCCTCGATAAAATGGGCGGAGCAAGTCCACATCCGGGAATTTGGACTGGACTTGGCTTGATGCAGACTTTGAATTGGAACAGTACTTGGGCTGCGACTGATGACCTTTCACAAGTCCACAAGAACACAACTACAGACAAGAACGCAAATTGAGAAAGAGCCCCAGAGTCAGGGGCCGGGAGCTTTGCTGGCCGCCATGGGTCCACCCCATCTACACAAAGCTCACACCAGCTATGAAGCGGTCCAGCTGGCAGCGGAGGAAGTCACGCCTGTCCTCCAGCTCAGTAATGTGCAACCGCAGCCAGTCATTCGTCTCCAGCACTCCTTCCATAGTCCCTGTTCAGGCACCACTTGTGGGAGACTCTACCCACTGATCTGGGTTTAGGGAGGGAGACGAAGACTTTCGGGCCGCGAGGTGCCGACACGGCAGGGTTTTTATTAAAACCAACAAACAAAAGGCTTGCAGGCCAAAACATGAACACAAATCAAAACTGGCATAAACAGAGTCATGGTCTGTGTGACATGTGGTCCGCAGAAACACGTCTCATCTACCAAGCAATCTCCACTGCAATTAAAAACAACGCACAGGAAGACTCTTCCAGCCGGGTCCGACCAATCAGCGTTAATGAGGCTGATCAGGCAGACCCAGTACAGCTACGCCACAGTGGGAAGAAGCCAGAAGCGTCACCTGCAGACCATGGCTTAACCACGCCCCCTCATCTGCCACATATGAATAAAATAATAATAACCAACTAAATTAATAAATAATTAAGTCCATAACATAACATGACTGAATATAATATTACTGATTGTACCTTTTAATATTACCCTCCGCAACATTTTTAGTCAATGACAACCATGCCAATCACATTTTAGAGGGAGCGCTGCACCCCTCCAGGCCACTCCACGAGGCCCATTTATGATTGTACAGAAATACGCATTTGTCTTATTTTGCCTTCCGAGCTGTTTCATCCTCTGAAAAACTCATCGGCAGCAATTTATTCCTCGAAGGGGGGGGGCGTCCAAAAAATAGATGTTGATTGCCGTTGTAGGCACTCTGGAAATCAACTAGAGGAGAGTACAAAAAGTAGGATTTTAAAAGACCAACAGCTTTGACCAAGGTTTCACGACCTTCCATTTCTATTGTCTTATATACATGACATCATCTGTTAACATTTATTACTACTAGTTATCTCAAGCCTGCTACTCAGAACGTCTTGGTCTTAAATACCCACCCATACTTTTTTCCCTCATACCCCAAACACATCAAGGTTACTGTAGCATTGGGGATCACTCCCCATCCAAAACTGACAACAGCATTTTGCATATCTGCTGACAACAGAGAACTGATCCGATATTTATAAATATTTACACAGCTGCATACAAGCCCCCAAGGGGATACCGTCGTCTTTTTTTTTTTTTTTTTTTTGACCAGATTCAGACGAGAAGGTCAATATTAATATCAGCAAGTATATTAAATTAGGTTTCAAAATTGTGAAAAAGGGCAGCTCCTTCTTGGGAATGTTGGAAACGTGTCCGCCGAAGACACTCAAGCCACGCCCAATCACGGGAGAGATGCAGCCTCTCCAAGGTGTTAAATACCACTAATCCAATACACACATACTGTACACAAATCCAAAACCTGAAACCAAATAAGGGGCTGTTTTTCATTGTTTTAATTTTGTTCCAAAGTTAAAAAAGAACATTAGAAAATGGGATATTTGTTGTGGGGAGCATGGTGGCACTGTGCGACTGCGTGCGCGGAGCTGGAACAGAGGCCCCGCTGTCCGGCTCCTTGTGCTGGTTCGCCCGGGGAGAGCCCGCTCAGAGCCCCACTCCCCGGGCCGCACGGAGCCTGGACAGTGCCCTGGAGCTGGGGAAGCCACCGTGGTCGGAACGGAAATGTAAATAAGGGGGCCGAGCTGTTATGTACATTCTGGCATCCAGGGAAGATGCATTTTTCGGGACGAATGTGCCATAGCTAGAAGGCACACTAGTGTAGGCTGTAGTAACTGTAGTAACTCGCGGTTGAGCTGGAGAACCACTGACAAATGCGCTTACTCTTATAAAGTAGGGGAGGGGCCATGCCTAGTAGGGCCGCCGTGCGTCATCCAGCCCTGATTTAGGCCCGTCCAAAATATCCATAACAAAAACACAGTTTAACAGTCTCTCCACAACTCCACAATTCAGTACTACATAGTTCACAGTCTCTGTACGTTATTTTAAGCTATTACTTTCTCACATGTAGAATGTGTTTAGAAGCAAATCGCTGAATTCACTTTACAGGAACTTTAAAATAACTTGCAAGGATACGAGATCATTCGACCCATTTTTGGCTTACAGTAGTGGCTGAATTTCAGCGTCATTTCTAGTGTCTCCAAGCTGATCAAGCTCATTGGCATCATACAAATTTCAATGTAATGAGATTAAAAAAAAAAGTTTTGTAATGAACATGGATAATCAAATTCTCCATTTATGGCCATTTATACGGCCAGAGCGGATTTTGCCTGCCAAGTCGAATCCGGAATTGAATGCAATTGGATCGAAAATGTACTGTATACAGATGAGGAGGGTCAATTTATTTTCAAATTGTCTATTTATGGGTGTATAAACAGTTGCAACGCACGTTTGCGTACCTAACATTTTGGTACAGATAGCACAAAACATTGGACCTCATTGCAGAGTACAAGCCACTGCTTTAAGGACTTTCTCCATTCATCAAAATGTCCAAGAGGCAAGCTCCATTAAGCAATTACTTTGGTGTTCCTCCACCTCCAAAGAAACGCCATACTGAACCTGAACTGCGAAAGTGCGATCTGGGACAAGTGTCTGCAGGAGGTCGGTTGGCTTCAAACCAATGACAAACTACCTGGCTGCAAACTATGCCGTGAAAATCCCACTCTGGCAGATAAAAACAGCGCCTTTATAGAGGGGCTAAAAACTTAAATCATCCAGCTTTTGATAAGCAGGCGAATAGCAGAAGCAGCAGAAAGAAGTGCAAGTGGTTGATAACAGGTGCAGCCAGGACAAGAGACCCGGTGGCCTGCTTGACAAACAGAATGAAGAGCAGCATCAAGTACTGTGGAAGGTTTTTCTGTTGGAAACATGCACGTCCTCTGTGTTGATGTGAAGAGGATATTCTGCTTCTCAAGAGGCTTGGAGTTCATGTTGGGACCACTCATCATTCACAGGGGGGGGGCGTACCATGCAGAGCATCGCACAGACCATAAGTTCAGAATTGAGTTAAAAACTGAAAGCAGCTGAATTTTGGGGTGTGCTCTTTGATGGATCCGAAGATATAACAAAAACCGAGCAGGAAATTGTGTACATTGTTTGTGTCCAGCAACGGAGAATTCAGCTCCGATTTCCTTGGATGAATTAATTTGGGGCCAATGGAACAGCACAGGACGTAGTGGACGGACTCGTGCAACTGTTTCATGCTTGTGGTTTAGCGGAGTGGAACACGAAATTGGTCTCAGTATGCATTGACGGAGCCGCTGTCAACGTTGGAATTTACAGCTGGGTCTTCCCAAATGACAAATGTGCAGCGCCCCAGAGTGCATGTCCGCACCGTGGTTTCCAGAGCTGGTCCAGTTACTGGTGGACGATCCATGGCCAATACCCAGGTTCCTGGGTGCCATCACTCGGGTACAGGGAATGGTAAAACAGTACCCAATTCTCAGTCAGTCACTGGTGGCCTGAATGGATGAGAGGTTGAGGCTACAACAATGGGTATTTATTCATCCTCTGAATAAATGCTAAGCAAGACGTAGCGAACACCCGCCGCACTATTTCACCCCAAAATGGGACATGGCATTGGTACTGCGCTGTCTTACAGGTGAGTGCTTTGAACCGGTTGGCACTATCCCTTTAAAACGGCTGTATGCCAAAACGGAGCTTCTGCTTGCCCTGACATCTGCTAAACACGTGGGGGAGCTGGCCCCCTCGTCACTGTGACAGTTCCCCATCCACACGCCACCCAAGTGGCTTTCTCCCGGGCTCCCCGAAACAGAGACCCAGGCGACGTGGCAAGATGTAACAAAACGGGAGCAGATGGAACATTGACATTGTCATGGACATTGTCATGACAGAGGCTCCCCTCTCATTTGTGTGTGGGGATGGGCGATTTAACCCATGCTCATAGATTGCTCTGATGAGCAACAGGTGCACAGCCACCCCTGACCCCGGGCCCAATTAACAAAACTCAAGACAGGTGTGTCTGCTTAAACCACACCACCCCTACACCACATGCACCCTCGCTCTTTTGTAGCGAATGGCGATCTGAGTAAAGCTATGTCGAAAACTAACCCAGCTTTTGCACGGAAGAACATCAGGCGCTCCTATGGTTCAAGGGACCATCACACCTGACTCTACCCGCCACGGCACCCTAATGAGGAAGACAAACATCTCCATTGCTTGTGCACTATTCATCATCTGGGTTATGTGTGGCGCACAGTGGAAATGAGGCCCACATGGAAACGGGTCAAGTATTGCCACCTGACATCAAGACCCGCTCCACTCACGGAGTAGCGGCATCCACTGCCCCGTCTGGAGGTGTGTCAGTGGAAGACATTTGCACGGCAGGGTCACTGGCGTCACCGTGCTCCTGTGTCCGATTTGATCTACTGGATGTGTCAGCAGGACGTCTGTCCTCCTGGGTGCTCCGCACAGTGTCCCTCGTCTAACCTCTACAGTACACAAACTGCATTGTGAATCTGTGTGAACTCCTTATCCAAATATGCAAATGAAGAGGGAGAGTCCCAGCGTATGATTGGTTTAATCACCGGTCCAGACAAATCACAGACCTTGCCTGTTGAGGTGAGTCACAATGGTATTTTTTACAAGTGGGCTGCCACATATGAATATAATGCTGTTACCACTGCTCTGTTATACCTTGGAGTTTATTATTTTGCCTGTCGGTTGGCGGGTTGTACCGGCAGAGCTATTGCCTCTTGACAGCAGGGCGCAGACTGTCTCGCCTAATGCCGATATGGACGAAGCTAGAGGGCACAATTAAAGATTCTTCTTCTTTTATTAGTCTGTGCAATAAATGGAGGTACAGAAAATTAACTACTTCAAATGTACTAAAATATTATCAATA
This sequence comes from Zeus faber, assembly GCF_960531495.2. Classification (NCBI taxonomy): domain Eukaryota; kingdom Metazoa; phylum Chordata; class Actinopteri; order Zeiformes; family Zeidae; genus Zeus; species Zeus faber. The sequence continues at coordinate 19,017,598 of NC_137189.1, forward strand.
TATTATTGTAATATTATAATAATACTTCTGATAGTATAAGTAATAAAAATACTATCATTGTAGGATGGTGGGGTTTTTTTTCTCATCACGGGTAAGACCAGGCCTTCTAATATTTCTCATCATTTGAAAGTGGAGAATCAGAGCTTCAAAACAAGGTGTCACTTGTGCAAACAAGCAAATATTTAATATATAATTAGATTTGTTAATGACAAGGGTGTGGCAAACTGTGATTCTGAGATAATCACCACCATAAAATTATGATGTTTTAATGTTTGGAGCGGCGTCACATTAGAACAAACATATTAGTTATTTCAACTTTTAAGTGTTTATTTAAGTGCTTTTGGAACCTAGTATACAGTAAGAGCCTTGTGTATGAGGTGTGGCACCATTCATTTCCACATATAATTGGATCATGTGCATTGTCATAATGTTTCAATGCGGAAGAAAATCACATTTATCAACTGACATCACAGGTAAACACAAAATGCAGTTCATTTGCAGTCTTAAAGCTAAGCACTAAGTTGTTCCACAGCATTTCCTATTGAGATATTATTTTTCATAGATCATGGCAGCCATTACTTAGTTATAGAGTTATTTTTAGAGCCGAAAGCGCTTATTGTGAGTAATCACCAGGTGTCATGACATTTCACTGCACATGTATGACAGTACAAAAGCTTGTCCTGTGGGAACCAACACACGGGCATCGATCAAGAGGACGTCGCGCATCTACCTATGTGGACGTGCTAGGGAAAGGAGCTGGCCAGATGTATGGAGAACAGGGATGACGGGAGACGCCGATGGAAGGCTCGTCTGAGGACGACGTAGAGAGAGATGACCGTATGTATATGTATGTGACAAATAACCTCTTGAATCTTGAATATTCTTGTCCTTTATGTTTTAGGTTCTCTATTTAGACCTCTATCCAACTGCGACTCATGTATATAACACTAGATGGCGCCTAAGTATCATATGAGAGCATCATCTCAGCTTGCTCAAAATAAATCACATTTGTGCTATATTTGTCCACATGTTTATCTACAAATAATATAATCTAATATAATATAATAATGCTAATGCTTTATATTTTTCAGTAAATATTTGGGATTATTGTATATTGCCAATTTCAATGTTATTACATAATATAACAATTAGAAATGCATGGCAGTTTTTCCTAGGGCTCTGTACTCTGAAATAATTTTGTGGTTTCACTATGAAAGTAGTTTTTTGGCATGCATCCCAGATGTAAAAAAAAAAAAGAGTTACTTCCCACAATGCTTAGACCTAAACATATACTGTACCTCACAATGAGGTTATGGGGGTCCCCACTCCCTATATGCTGTGGGTGGAAGGAGGAACTGCGGTGCCGCCTGCAGGTGTCTCCAGTGCCCCTTCGGGGTGGTTCCACTTCAGACTCCCTCCCCTCATGTCCTCCTCCTCTTTGAACACTCTCTCTCTGCTTATGATGACACCACCTATCACCATGATGGCCTGTCATGTTGGCATCAGTCATACTACGCATTGCTTCTACACACATTAAAAATCGACCGGAGTCCTGTTCCTCACCATTCATCCCATTATGTGGCACACAAACATTTTCTTCCTGAAAAATGGACTTACAAATTGGTTCGCGTAGAGCATTTAGGCACATTGGATCCAGGCTAGAAGACAATGTCTTTTTAACAAGCTATAAATGTGATTTTAATGTCTCTCGGCTGGTGCTTAACCCCCCCCCACCCACCAACCCCCAACCCCCAACCCCACATTGATTCCTCTTGTTGGGTAATGGCAGCATCTACTACGCTATGTTTACCGTTGCGTGCTGGGAGAAAACTGCAACTCTGGTGCCATATAGGTATAGTTTCCCCCATAGCTGCAGGAGCACCTGACATTTAAACTTGATGGGGAAAAGAAAGCACGCAGTCGTGGCTATAGCTTCCACGCTGTTGGTGTGGGTTGTAGGGGGGAAAGGGGGTGGGGGGTTCCAGAGTAAATGCCAAATGTTTAAACGGAATTGTTAAACATGCACGCAATGCCCTCATGCCGCGCATGAGGGCATTGCCAATGACAGGTACTCAGTGGCGAGAAAAAGAAACAGAGAGGGAGAGGGAGGGTGAGAGGGAGAGGGAGGGGGGAGAATATTCTGCATAAGCACTTCGTCTCGGCATGTCAAGTGGAGGTTCTTAAATCGAATTCTCGGTGGTCGAGACTGTCACAAGCCCCCACGGCCGCTGAAGAGTCAGACGAGGAGCGAGGAGGAGAGGAGGAGAGGAGGAGGAGGAGGAGAGGAGCAGAGGAGCCGGATGGGTGACAAATTCAAATTTGTGGGGAAGTGGTTTTATCGGGGAGATCTCCTGCTGTTATGGAGCGGCTGCAAGGGTTGAAGAGGTTCCATTAACGTTACAGCATGGAGGTAGATACAGTATTACAGTACATATACAGTATTGGTGCACGCGCGTGCGTGTGTGTGTGTGTGCATGCCTGTGCGCATATTATACGCAGTTATATCTATATATACTGTATACAGTATATACTGTATATACACACTGTATACGTGTGTGTGTGTGTGTGTGTGTGTAATACCTGTGTTTACCATCAGTCATGACTATATTGTAATTGTAAGGTGGGAAAACACGAAAAGCGCAATCGAAATTTTTCTTTTTTTGGGCTCGTGAGCCATGAAACGGCTTTAAATTTGGAACGGGGGAAGATTGAAGGAGCTAAGGAGAGAGAACAAGAGGGTGGGGTGGGAGGGGAGAGAGAGAGAGAGAGGGAGGGACAGCTGCCAAATGGACGGCTGGCTGGGTGGCCACGTGTTGGGTTTTTGTCCCTTGCTTTATCTGGCATTCCTTAGTGATAACACCGCCCAAACCGACGGGCATGGCGTACCTCCTTCAGTCGTCAGTCGGGCGGAGGAAGAAGCAGTTCCTCTCCCCCGCTAATAACTCTGTTGAGAAAATGAAGGTAGACGGGACAATGACGAAGAAAAAAAAACATCCCGCCCTCAAGAAAATGAATGGAAATTACAATGTCTCAGGCCTTCGTCACATAACTGTGACCACAAAACCAACACTGACACATTGATAAGCGGGAACACGTGTACATCCCACCACACAGCCTCCCATACACACACGCACACACACACACACACACACACACACACACACACACACACACACACACACACATTCACAACACACAGACACTCGCTGCATGACAAAACAAATTACCAATACTAAATCACCGTGACTCAGCAAGTACTGCCGGAGTGTGGTGGCGTAAGCGAATGCAAAGTCAGTGGAGGATGAAGCCGTAAAGATGTCGATGGCGGGCGCCATTGCAGCCAACCTTGTTTTGGCAAGGGCGTCCTCCTCCTCCTCCTTCTTCTCCTTCTCCTACTCCCCTCAGACTTTAAGAGAGAGAGAGAGAGAGAGAGTGATAGGCCACTCAATAAGGCTGCACGGCAATCCAGGAAGGCTAAATTGAGCTGCAGTTCTGGCTGCAGACGAGATTAATTCCCTTCATAATGAGAGCGGGATTTGGGTGGAGGAGGTGGGCTGGTGGTGTCTTGTGGTGGTTTATGGGTAGTGGGGGAGTGAGGCGGGCAGCTCTCCATCGCTCAGCTGCGTGGACTCTCAGTTCCGACGCCAAGTCTCTCTCTGCTCTGTCTCTGGGGGGGGGGACAGTCGCATGGCACCCTTCTTTCCACTCCTCCGTCACCATGGATGGATGCGATGATGAACCCCGTGCACCTTTCCAGTAGGTTGGGGGGGGTTGCCACCTTGAACAAAAGGACGGAACGCAGCGTGGGATTAAAAAAAAAAATCGTTCTCTTTTTTGGATTGAGAACTGTAACTTTTCTCACGCCCGGGAAAGAGCCCAATCCACCCGCGTTGGACGTGACTTCCTCAACCTTTTTTACTTTGACTTTTTCAAACGCGGCTATAATGTGTCTATCCTGGGGGGGAGCGTGGGGGTACAATAATGAAACAAACTTTTTCTAGTCCCAACACCACCACCACCCCCACCCCCAAACCCCAACCGTGGGGGGGGGTATTCAGAACATCATAACTACGTTTAATGCTATACACGCTCCGCCCTGCCTGAATGTTCTGAAAAAAAAAACAGCCATCTCCCCGTCTTCTCTCCCGACTTTGAGGCAGGCATGGGGGGTGTTGGTGGTCCCCAGCAGGAGCCTCTAGTCATTACCGCGGCGCAGCGAGACGGCAACGGGGGGGAAGAAGCGCGGAAGGGAGGGACGAGGGACACAAGGATTGCGGGGAGTGTGTTTACTGTCAGTGGAGCTGCTTGCTAGTCATACTCGCACCCTGGAGGCTCATCTCCTCAATGGCCCCACGCTGCTTGAATGCAAAGCTTTAAACTGGGTATCTGCATATATCACTGGATAGATGTGTGTGTGTGTGTGTGTGTGTGTGTGTGTGTGTGTGTGTGTGTGTGTGTGTGTGTGTGTGTGTGTGTAGGTGGGGGGGGGGGGGGTCACCATGAATTATTCCTTATCGTGAATACATCGCATTTTCATGACGAACGGCACGAGCTACGCGACCGAGCTGTGATCCCCCCCGAGGCTGAGTGGAGATCGAGGCTGGAGATGAAAGCTGTGATTCCCTCCCGGCCCGGCCATGGCCGAGTCGCAGCCTTAACCCCCCGCCCTCCGCCCTCCGCCCCGCCCGGCCTCACCCGGCCTTCCTCCGGAGCTCGCGTCTCGCTCCGCCGGCCCCTGGACTCCCTTTCCATCTTCCAACGCGGCCAAGCGCCAGCTGGCTTTTATTGGGGCTTTTTAAAAGCTATAGCCTCAAACATTCATCCTCTCCCTCTCAACACTTTGGAGGCAGTTTCCCCTCCTCTCCTCTCCTCACCCCTCCTCTCCTCACCCCTCCTCTCCTCTCCTCACCTCTCCTCTCCTCTCCTCTCCTATCTGCCTCACTTCATCTTTATCCCTCGCTCACCTCTCTTATTGTCGTTTTCTCCTCTCTCTACCCTCTTTCCCCCTTTAATCCCTCAACTCATCCCCCAGGCTCACACTCGCGGTGGGTCAGTGTGGCTCCCTCTAAGACCCTCTGACACAGTCAACCACGACTGCAAACACTAAATGCTAGTTTCAGCCATCTTTAATTCGACCCCCTTCCCCTTCCCCTTCCCTAGAATCCTCCGGCGGCCCTGCCTTCCCAGACTCTAATTTCAAGTTCTGGGAAATTTAAAAAAAAAAAAAAAAACAAAAAAAAAAAACCGGCCAAGACCGGCCCTACCCCAAGTCAAAGGGAAGACCTGAGACTGAGGAGATTTGCCTCAATTCTTTTCTTCTTCTTTTTTTCTGGCCTTCCTGCTTTGTTGTTATTCTGCTGGCAACTTGTCCCTGGACAAAGCCGTGGTCAGTAGCTTTCTGTGGTGCTCCAACAAAATAATTGCTTTGGACATTCAGAGAAAACCACAATCAATTGCAAGGGAGATGCATTAGAAACTGTTTTTCTTTCAATTTAATTTAGAGTGTGTGTGTGTGTGTGTGTGTGTGTGTGTGTGTGTGTGTGTGTGTGTGTGTGTGTGTGTGTGTGTGTGTGTGTGTGCGCGCGTGTTCGTGTGCGTGTGCGCTTGTTTGAGACAGACAGATAAGAGAGAGAGAGAGAAAGGGATAGAGAGAGATTCTACCTCCATGCTGTAAATACGCTTGCCATTGATATTTAACCCATCCCTCCTATTTATCAAAGGCGTCGCAACCTCTCAGGCTGTTTCTGCCTCGTTTCGACGCCGATGTGGAGTTTTGAAATCGAGGTAAAGGAACGGGCTCCAATGGGGGAGAAACAGACGTCCTCCTCTTCTTCCCTGGGAATTGGTGATCATCTTATCCCTATATCATTAGTGGAGAACATGTCCAAACTCTGCTGTCACTTCACTCAGCCGAGGGAAACGAGCAACATCTGTGGGTGGGGGCTGGGTGGGGTGTGGGGGGCGGGCGGTGCGAAGCCTCAAAGCGAGCCAAACATCACAGCATCTGCGCTCTTCTCAGACACAGATACACATCCGCCGTCAAGTCGAGCGGGGGTAAAATCGGAACGGTACTTGTGGCATCAATTGGGGAGCCACGATTCGCCAGGGAAGTTGGCTTAGTGTGTGTAGGAGTATGGGCTCGGAAAAAGTAATTTGGCACTCGGTTGGCGATGTAACAGCTGGATAAAGGGGTTGCCATGGTTACCGCTTCTGTGCCTCTGGGGGTCCTAAGACGGAGCCGTGAGGGACACCGGACGGGAGCCCCGGAACGCGGGGTCTGAATGGAGAACACTGGACAGCAGCCTTGTCGCAGCCAGCCAAACATCACAGTAAACCACTGAACTCTACCAATAAATTAGGGGGCGACGATTTGCCGCGAAGAGAGGTAAGTACGAGTAGGAGTCTGAGCTCACAAAAAGTAATTTTGGACTCAGCGATGTAACAGCTGGATAAAGGGGTTGCCATGGTTACCTCTTCTGTTCCCACCATATTGTTTGAGTTGTGATTAGTTAGTTATCTTCATTGGCTGTTTGCCTCGGTTTGGAGGAAAGAAAGAGCGCCTGCTTTCTTTATAATGCTGCGGCTTTTGAGAGAAGCTTCTCCATCATCCTCATCCTGGTTATCCTTATTGTTAATTGTCAACATAGACATGGTTCCGGTTAACTTCATGAAGGGAAAAGGCATATAAGTTTCATGACCAAGGTCAATGGGACTTTATTCATGTACGATAGTTGAATCATTCGGCAGCATCCTCAGCGTCATCCTTGTTACAGCATTCTTACAGTGGGACTTAATCAAACATAAATCTCCATTCGCAAGATATCAGTTGAGTCATCATCATTATCATCGACGTTGCCTTGGACAGAGCAAATTTCAAAAATAAAATCTCTTTTGTCCTGCAGCTAGTAACAAGGGCAGCGGGGAAATGTCAGAGCAAATGGGCTGCAAGAGACAGAGAACAAAACAAACCAATGGGCCAATACCGTGTTTGATCCGCTATTTATGAGGAAGCAGAAAAACAAAGCGCCGCTATGAAATCAATAGCTCCCTGAATCACTTGGGAGGGGCTCGGTCAGCCCTTCAGCTATAAACGACCCGATGTGTGTGTACACACACACACACACACACACACACACGTATACAGTCTGTATATACAGTATATATATATATATATATATATATATAGATATAACTTATGCACTCGCTCCGAAAAGCATTGCAAATAAGGGCTGTAAAATGAAATTACAGTGTAGAGAGATGTAGTAAGCAAATAAAACTGATGTATTTTAGTTCTGATTAGAAGTTGCAATTGTATACTGTTTATCCGGTGAGCCTACAACTCAGAGGGTGAGTGGGAATAAAGTATCAGCTATAAATAGCTGAGAGCTGTCATTTTGTCTCTCACAATACCTTTAAATGTTTTCCAACGTTAATCACTATCCCTCATTATTTTAAGCGAAGTGGCTTCCAGGGAGGACGAACTGAAAAATAGTTGAACTACTACTACTCCTACTAATCGTGTTGACCTTTTCCCCCCGGTCAGTGAGCTTTGTACTGTATGTGATGCGTTGGTTGCTACGGTTACCGCCAGCGCACCCACCCCGTCCGTCTGCGGTACGTCGACGCCGCCGAGCTCCTCTGCGTCTCCCTCTCATTGGTTCTGCGGGCAGGTGTCATTGAGTCGCTAGAGGTGAACGCCTGGTAAATTCCTAGCGGGGGGAGGACGCACCATTCACATTCTCCAGCTCATCTGCATACATTAGCATGATCAGAGATGACACAGCACCAGAACACGCTTCCACGCTCTCTCCCAGCGGGCGCTAATTAAAGCCACAATGCTCGTCACGTTCCCAGGGAGCCAGAGTGACGACGAGATGAGGAGCTGAAACACAGAGAGGGAGACCGGGAAAGAGAGAGGGGGATGTTGATGAAACAGGGTGAATGGTGTTTGTTCTGTTGAAGAAATATTGAAGGAATATTTGAGCAGTCCAGCCTTTTCTCTATAATGATCCATACTTCTATCAGGAGTTCAATCCAAGTGATCTGGGACAAATCCAAAGTCTGCATCCAGTGCCAAAACTCATGCCATATTTCAGGCGAAGTAAACGGGATGCCACAGCAGTCTGACTGCGCAAATTTGAGTAGTTATTTAAAAATAAATGCATTTTCATATGTTAATTTCAGTTCAATGCAAGTAATGGGGGACAAATGCGTTCAGTGCAAAAACTCAATTTCTCTATCGCTCTACTTTGTTTCGTGTAAAACAAACATGATGCCACAGCAGTCCGACTTTGCAAATTCAAGGAGTTATTAAAAAAAGTTTTCTTGCTAAATTCTGTTTGCAAGCACTATTTCCTTTCAGTTCAATACGAGTAATGGGGGACAAATCCACGATCTCGGTTCGGTGCAAAAACTCTCCAGATTCCAGGCAAAGCGACATGATACCACAGCAGTCTGACTTCTGAGTTATTTAAAAAAATGACATTCTGTTTTTTTGGCCGTTTTTTTCCTGTTTGATGGCACTATTTTCCTTGCTGCAGCAGTGTTTTTGCCCATGTTACACCAAAATGTGTGACCTACCGAATTGTGTGATGCCAAAGATGACTGTCCGCTGCTTTTAGAGTGCCACAACCAAAGAAAAACATTATTTTAGCAATTACCTAAATTACTCTCATATTTGTATGAAAACATTGTGTTGAGACACACGTGAGATTATTTTACAAAAAATAGCAGGCAACCATTTTCCTGTGACATCCTTTCAGCCTTTAATTTTTATGTGCACAAATCTTTTAGATGTGAAGTAAATGCACAGGACAAATAGCGTCTCACAATGTAGAATAGTGCTATGGAGTATGAAAAGGCTGGACTGCTGCTTAAGCCAAGCTTCATACTACAATTAGAGGTGCTGGGAGATACACTTTAAAAAATCCAAACCATTCTTTTGAACGGATATCGAGGAAAAAGCTCAAATCTGTTTTCCTGCATTACACCCACCGTCATAAATGCAAAGTAAATAGGCGAAGGTGGGGTGATGAGATCGAGTGGGCTGAAGGCAGAGGGGAGGGGAGGCTGGATGTGAATACCTAATCAATGACTGGCAGGAGCCGAGAGGATTTACTGTCCTTGTGCTGCATGACCCAGCCACCCCAGGGCAAAGCATATCCTCAGACCAGAGGCAATGGAGCATAAACTTCCAGGGACGGATATTCCCTGAGATGTGAGATATACAGATAGATAAGTTTACAACTTGTGACGCCAAATGGAGCTGGATAGTTCATATATCAATCAATCAGTCAGTCAGTCAGTCAGTCGATCGACCAATCAACCAATCAATCAATAAATCAATAAATCAACCACTCAATCGATCAATCGATCAATTGATCAATCAATCAATCAATCAATTCATCAAAAAAAATAGGCGATGCCAACAATATATTGTTGTGTAACAGAGATGCATCTTTCAAGGCCTAACCCTATTTAACACAAATGTGTATCTGCACCCCACAGTCGGATCCTCCCCCTAGTGGCCGTCAGATCAACTGCATCCGAGTTTCATATCACATGGTATACCGTATTTCCTCAAATATATACCAGTAGTCAAATTAAAACCAGGCCTCTAATTAATGCCGGGGGCGTGGCCGACACAAACAAATAAAAGCCTCAAATACAGACCAGATGACAAAGTGATCGGAGCTGAGGTGCTGTTCCGGTGCGGAGCCCCGCTCCAAAACAAAGCAAATAAAAACGGTGTATTTCATTTTCTCCCTTTCCTACTGCCGTGTAGCAGATCACAGAGCGCTTCTTTGGGCAAATGCTCCGCTCTGAGCCCTCTGGCTCTCCACCACTACAAGCAGGAAGCGGTGCCTTCAAGACAAACTCTGAAAACTTGAATTCCCCTGTCGGCCACCACCACAAGTGTGACTTTTGGTGTAGCTACTAGCTCTATCTTTTTTTCACCAAACATGTGTTTGCATGGCATGGCACCCAGATGAAAGTTTGATTTAAACTTCATACTAAAATATGATCAAACATACTTATTAAACATTAAACATAAACAATTTGATAAAAATGCCTCTAATATAAGCCTGCTTTCAATAAAGGCCTGGTGCCCTCTGCAGTTGATGTAAATAAAGGCCCCAGTCACTACTTGAAGAAACACGATCAATGAAATATGTCAGGGAAAATGGAGACATGGGTGACATCCAAAGTTAACGTTAATAACGTTATTATTTTATATACGTGACTTATTCACTGAGTTTAAAGCCCAGTTCCAATGAGAAAGCTTGACCGACATCACTTGCCAACATATGCTCAATGGTCTGCGGAAATTCTGCATCGCAGCACGTCTCAGTTTTTCGTGTGCGGAATCTGACCCTCCATAGGAATGAATGATCTTCATTTGTCGTATTCCATGTTGTTCAGTGTGAAACAGTGTTGGCAGTGGAGCCGTAGACATAAACATAGACAAGATTAGGAAAATTACAGTACATTACGGACCTCTAGCAATCCTGTTTGGGCACTTTGCTGTTTGTAGCCTTTTTCAAATTTTGACCTGTGCTGTCAGCAGGCTTGGCATACAACACAGGGTGTTTGTATACCATTGCATCTAAGACAGAGTTAATCTGCAAGTGCAGTTCAAATTCTCTATGTGCAAAGCCACTATTTATTAACCATTATGCTATTTGTAACTTTAACCAGTGATCATCAATCACTCGAGCAAAAGCAGGAAAAAATTTGTATTCCATACGCGCGGAAGGATGTTATACTTGGGGAGAAAAGTCAGTATGGAAGCACAGACCTCTGAGAAAAATAGAAAAATATTGTGTCATTGCATGTGGCTGGGCATGGCTGCAGCACACGGCTGACGATTAAGAATAATTATATAGGACACTGTTTGTTTTGGGGGTTGTCCTGTGTAATTTGGAATGTGCAGAGGTGTAGGCGGTTAATTACTCACCGTTATGTCGCTATCTGATCATTAGGACAGAATTAATCTCGGTGGGAAAATATTCACCCGCCAAACAATACCGGGACACGGGATAAGGTAAAAAATGTATTCTAACGATTCCCTCGCTGATTTAGAGGTATCCCGAAAAAAAGAGGGGACGTTTATGCTGATCTAGCATGGCAATGCTAGATGCGCTCCCTCTTCATATTGCCTGTGCTCTGGCCGGCATGGTTCACTTACTCACAATGCTCCTCTCGGCGCGACGGCAAATAGACTGTGAACCATCCCCGACTGTCCATCACCGTGGGGGAGTTTGACAGCCATTCTGACAGGCGCACTGAATTGATTCCTCAGCCGCCACGCTGTTTATTTTCCTCCTCCCGCCCCGCCGGTTTTGGCTCGCCCATCTCTGGTCAGCCAGCCCATGGGTTCCTCTGCTCGCCTGCCACCCCTCAACACACACACACACACACACACACACACACACACACACACACACACACACATACACACACACACACGCACACACACAAATTGTCTGACACTGCACCAAGCAGCCGACCCCGACAAAATAACTGGGGAATATGTCAGCCCCCTCCACACTGGGTTTTCCAAAGCTATTTTCAGCGCTGGCAACATGACGATGAGTAATGAGTGGCACCATAATAGAGTTTGTGCAACTGGTAAAACAGAACAGAGTCTCACCAAACAGTGTCTTTCCCTTTCTCTCTCTCACTCTCTCTCTTGCCGTAGAGCGGTGGAGAGTGGCAGGAACATGCCGCAGTGTGCACACACACACACACACACACACACACACGCACGCACACACACACACACACACACACCGGCACACACAGTACATAACACTCCTCCACACTTTGAGCAGAGATCTATTCACCCACACGTTTGCAAAGACACAGTTGCTTACACACACACACACACACACACACACGCACGCATGCACACATGCACACACGCACAATAATAATAATAATAATAATAATAATAATAATAATAATAATAATAATAATATTAATAATAATATTGTTATTGTTTTTATTATTATAATACATTCATATAAAACAATCAAATAGTAGTACATTTTCACTTATATACTACTTACTATACTGCGTACTTATGTCACTTATATCACGGTCCTGCTATGTTATTTCCCCCGGTTTGCGAGGAGAGGCGAGTCTGAACAGAGTATTTACATCTTGTGGCGATGACCTCTGACCCCCCCAGCCCCCTTACGCCCAACTGCCCATCTCAGCCATGTGTCACCCATCCCTGTGGGCAGGTCTCAAAATTTGCCTGTGTCCCTCCGTCACCCCGTCCCCTCCACCCCGTTCGGTCGCTCTCTCTCTGCCATCCAATTAGGTGCCCTCCCGAAAAAACGACCCTCCCAGCCGCTCCTTGCCCCACGCTCCGCCATGCAGCCGTGAATGCATCCATCAACGTTGAAGTCGATGGCAAGGAGCGGCCACATCATCTCCACGGACAAGGCTTGGGTTTATTTATCTGGGTTTTTTAAAATTTCTTAATTTTTTTGGTCTCATGAGGAACCCGGATTAATATGTGGGATCCCAGAGGCTTATCTTCCCCACGTGTTTAGGTGTGTGTATGTGTGTGTATAAGTTATGGAGAGAGGAATGTCCATGGGGAGTTGAGGAGTAACCTAGATCCTGAATGAGCGATGGATTTTGAGGGATGCGAATAAACACACATGTTATATAGCATGTGTGTTTGTTGTGTTTGTTTTGGTTTCTGTAGTAGATACAGTTTGGTACTACACAGGCTGGCTATACAGATGACCTCATGTGCTTTCTGTGTCAAAGCAGTTTGTTTAAGACATTGCAGAGTCAACAGTTGTGTTTTACAGTCTAGCGAGAGCATATTCAGCCTAATGGGGCTATGGCGAAAATCCAGACAGAAAGAATACATCTCATCGTTATCACTTATTAAATATTCCAATCACCTGCAATTACTTTACTCAACCAATCAAGAGTTGGCCACACCAACATCAGGTCTCATCTCCACCAGTATTAGGTCTCATGACTACCAGCATCATGTCCCATCTCCAACAGTGTCAGGTGCCGTTTGTAACATTTGATCCCATATCCATCATTAGCTCCCATCTCCATCAGTATCGGCTCCCATCTCCACCAATATCAGGTCCCACCTTCACCAATAGGTCCCATCTCCACCAGAATTAGGTTCTGCAGTGAGGTCCCCTGGAAGAGCTCAAGTTCTCCATCACCACCAGTGTCAGGACTGCGTAGAGGGGGGAGCTCTATCCTCATGCTTCTCCTAAAGATCCAATTTAATTTGATGGAGTCCAAAGCTTTCATATTCATCACTCCATCTAGTCTCTCCCGATTGAAATGTAGAAATCTGATCCTGGCCTTGACATGGCATTTGGCAAACACCAAAATAGATGTTTGGATAAGGTTTGTTTCACCTGGGACTAAGTACTGTATACTTGGTCAATATGTTGTTTGGATGAAAACCGATCAGTGGAAAACAAGTGTTTGCCCGGCAGCTTGTTTTGTTTTGCTGATTATTGAGTTTTGCTGGCTAGCCCTGCTGCTCCATGTGTACGTTGCCACATTCCCAAGGTGCCTCGCTCTATGAGTTCAGTGCTTTCTTCAGCGCACAGTGTTGGTGTGTGTTTAGTCCCTGACCTACTTCTGACACACTCTCTTCCATCCTAGTCTTCCCTCTCTCTCTTTCTGGCCTGTAGAGTTGTAAGCAGTCCCAGAGAAATTGACTGAAAATCCAGGATCAGCCCAAACAGTCAGCGTTACCAAAACACACGCACAAGACATCATCACAGTCATCACAGTCCATCTCTATGCTGTAATCTGCTCCTGATGAACTCGCTCACGGTGCCCGGGACAAAACACTCTCTGCAGGTCCACATTGCAACTACGCTGTCACTAAGGCTACATTCACATTACACGCCTTGAGACTCAATTTGGATTTATTGCTCAGATCTGATTTTTTGGTTTGTCTGTTCGCATAATTTTTTTTTATGTGGTCAATATCCCATTCTAGTGTGAAGGGCTCTCGGTCCTGAACCGACCTGCATGCGCAGAAGTAACAAAGACGTCACACGCAGCACGCTGTTGTACGGAGAAGACATGGCAGGCACCGCGGCCCGGTGGTTGTTGGGTGCCGTGGGATCGTGTACCTCGGCTCAAGCTTGCGGATAAAATCTTTAAATCCAGACAGGGGCTTGGTGGGTTTTTTTTGTTTCAGTCAATAAGGAAATCAAATAAATTAAAAAACACAAAGAGGGCAAATTGCACCACGACCGCTCCCTCAGAGGACACACACACACCCCCACACACACCCACACACACACACACACACACACACACACACACACACACACACACACACACACACACACACATACACACACACATGTGCGCTTGGTTGGTGCTCCCTCACCGGGTTAGTCTATTTATCAATTGTCTATCTATTAATTTATTTTCCCTCCCTGTGTTTTACACTCTGCTTAATGGTGGCGGGGGCCGCAGTGGGGGCTCTACTCACCGGTCCCGAAGTCGAGAGTGGAATTCCGAGTTTACAGTATTCTCGAAACACAGGGACTTGTTTTTTTTGCGTCCCCGGCCTGTGAACATTTTGTGCGCTGCGGTCCGGTCCTTGAAAATAAAAAGGTTGGGATCCCTTCCCTCTAGAGTGATGTAAAAGACGCATGAATTCCGATTTGATTGTTGAGACTGAGGTCGAATTGCTAAAAATCAGTATCCGTTTATTACCACATATGAAAGTGGCCCATTCCTGAATTGAAAATGTCAGATTCCATGTGATTTGTGCTGTTCACACTGTCATGAAAAAAAACCAGTTCCCAGTCACCTATGAGCAAATAAATAAATAAAAAATTGGATTTAGGCCACTTTGGCCCGCAGTGTGAACGTAGCCAAAGAGTCTTTAGTAGAGCAGGGGCTGCTAACATCCCTGTCTAAAACACCTTCAGACATGCAGAAAACAAGTGGATGATCAGGACCATGGTTTCTACACATGCAGCAGTGGAGACTAATGATGCATGACTTGCAATTTGTTTGCAATGAATTAATCTTCTAAATGACCCAGGAGTTGGGAGTCACTCGGCAAATTAGCTGTTTGTTCATTTGTTTGCTTCATTTGTTTTGTTTGCTTCGTTTGTTTTGTTTGCTTAGTTTCTTTTGTTTGTATGTTATATCCCCCGGTTTGCGAGGATAGGCGAGTCTGAACAGCAATTTTACGTCTTCTGGCGATGACCTCTGAACCCCCAGCCCGCTTCCCCCCAACCTCCTATCTCAGCCCAATTGTCACCCATCCCTCTGGGCGGGTCTCAACATCCGCCTGTGTCCCTCCCTCCGTCACCCCTCCACCTCTTTCTCTCTCTTTCTGCCATCCAATTAAGTGTCCTGCCAAAAACACTACCCTCCCAGGCGGTCGGGCAAGGGGGGCGGGGATCTTTACCCCACGCCCCGCCATGCACCCATGAATATTCACGAGTGACATGCAGCGAACGAGGTGTATGAGCAGGACGGTGGTTTCTACACATGCAGCAGTGAAGACTAGTGATGCACGACTGATTTGTTCACAATAAATTATTCTTCAAATTGACTCAGGAGTTGGGAGTCACTTGGCAAATAAGTTGTTCATTAATTTGTTTGTTTTGTATGTTTTGACATACAAACTTAACCTGTTGTGGTTAATTAGTAACCCTGCATGAAAATAACCGATTACTGATGTAA
>NC_137189.1:19038317-19068317 GCF_960531495.2 Zeus faber
GAAGGAGATAGAACCGTGAATGAAGAATTTAGAGGAAACGGGGCACAAGGAGGGAGCGAGGGAGAAAGTCCAGAGAGAGAGAGGAAATGGAGCTGTGTGTGTGTGTGTGTAGGGGGTTTCGAGGTGAACAGAGTGCTAGGGAGTGTACAGACGGAAGGATGGAGGAAGAGAAGAAGAGATAGATGGATCGATGGGTGGATGTAGTATACACACACAACCACGAGTAGCACTCGTGGTTGTGTGTGTATGTGTGTGTGTGTGTGTGTGTGTGTGTGTGTGTGTGTGTGTGTTTCACTATAGGACATACAGCTGGGCAGTTGTCCAGCCAGCTGGACGGATGGGGGGGGCGGGGAGGGGCAATCCAATCAGCTGTAATGGAGTCAAAGGTTAGTGTTCACTAAAGCAGAATTGCTGTAGCCACACACACACACACACACACGCACACTCACAAACACACACACACACACACACACACACACACACACACACACACACACACACACACACACACACACACTGAGAAACAAACTCACGCAGTAAGTTTACTCTCCCGCTGAATTGCTGTAGCACACACATGCCAAGAGATGGACACACTGTTACACACAACTATCAAGAATGTCTCACACACACACACACACACACACACACACACACACACACACACACATACAATAACACATAAATACAGAGACACACATACCAAAACAAATGCCCACACACATGCCTTAGTCAATGGACTGGGTCTCGGGAGGATATACAAACTCACTTAGACAGGACACTCAGAGTTACACACAAGGACACACACACACAAATCGAGTTACGCACACACACACACACACACACACACACACACATCTACTTCTTTTTTATAACCTTACCCTTAACACTTTATGGATGTATGTCTTGACAAGCATGTGTCTGTGTGTGTGTGTGTGCGCGCGTGTGTGCATAGACTTTAGCGTGTCCTCCTCTACGAGAGCGAGAGAGAGAGGGTGCTATTAAATGTGTTTGCTCTTTAGTATGTCCATGAAATGTAAAATCACGGGTTATAAATGATAGACATTATCTCGGCCGTTCGGCATCAAAGGTTCTGGAATTCCGAGTTCATATGTACATGTTGTGTAACGTTTGGAACGGCGAGCAACGCGGATGACAAGGACCGGGTGTCAAGCGGAGATGCCGAAACAAGCCCTGCCGCTTCATCCTACCCGTGCTCATTCCGAGTCATGATCACTCTGGGAAAAAAAGAAGAGAGAGAAAGAGGATCCCCGCTGCTGCCATACAGAGCTGGCGGGTGGGGCCTGTGGCGGGCCAGACCCATACCGACTCCCCCCACTCCACTCCCATCTTTCGAGAGTTGGAGATTGTGGTAGTAATTAGATGTTTCACGCTGGCATTTCTGATTTACACCCTGGGAAACGAGTGTTTGGCTCTTCTGATTTACACCACTTCCAATGGGCGGCTGTCTCGGTCCCCAGGCCGCCCCCCCCTCTTCCCTTCCCTCCCCTTCCCTTCCCTTCACTCCCTCCCATTCTCCTCCCTTCCTTTCCCTTCCCTTCCCTTCCCTTCCTTTCCCTTCCCATCATTTTTTTTCCCAATAACTCAACCTTCTTCTGTGGGACGTCATTTGAAACATTTGGAGTCAAGCTGCTGTGCATTTACACCTGCGGTGTTAACCTAGCCCAGGTGCCTGTGGCTCATTGTCCACCATTAAAAACACATTTCGCTCAATTCCCCAACCTACTACCCTGACCTACAACCCTAACCTCATTACGGCAAGTTGGAGAGGACACACTTGGCTTCCCGGACCAGGACATTTCTTCTGCTCAGGGGCTGTCAATTTGCACTGATTGAAAACCACATTTTGATGAATGGGGAGAAAAATACCATTAGCAGGCTGTCTTTTCTTTGCGTTTTAGTCACTTTGCAAACCGTCCTTCCGGCTCAGAGAGAGGGCGAAAGTTCAATGAAGTCCATTGGTGATGCACAAAAAACCAGTGATTGCGTTGGAGAAAAACACAGACTGCAGGTTTGACCCGAAGTCGAAGGGCTGTCAGTTGTTGCCCTGGAATTAAAAATGGAAAATTAAAATCCAATCGGCGAGCGACAATCGCTCGCAAGATAAACCTCTCGTTTGTTGGCCGCCTGTGAGCATGAGTGGTTTGGAAGAGATGGCCCCCTCCCTAATAGCAGTGTTTTTTAATTTATAGCTCTCAACGTGTAACGTATAACTAGCAGAAAGCAGGTAGATAGGTAGATGGTGGGGGGGCTGGAGAGAAGCAGGACAGAAGGAGGAAAGAACGAAGGAAGGTGGGCCAACGAGGCTCCCAGACGGCTCCATGGGATGCGGACACCCTAAGCAAAGAGGAGGATTCCGGATTCGGGCGGCTGAGGACTGTCTGCCGTCTACTTCTACGGTAGAGTGACGGTGTGTGGGAGTGGAGGTCAGCGGAGGATCGCTGCTAACGAAGGGGGGGTCGATACGCGAGACGCAGCAAGACCTTGAGATATCGAGTTTGATTAGAAGGCAATGAGTGGAGTGTACATCAATACACCAACCCACGTGTGACGGGACCCCTGCCACCGTCTGGGTCCAAGGAGGGAGACGGGGTCGGACTGTCAGTGAGGTGCCCAGCTGGCATAATTTTATTACGGACGGAACAGAAAGGCTCGCTGGTCACAACTCTAACATGAAACATAGAATAAATGCCGAATGAATGACGGAATCAAAACAGCGTCCAGATCTGTCCGGCAGTGATCTGGTCCACGGGATCTAGCTCTGGCACCGCGCTTCCTCCTCACTGACACGGACAAAACACATAAGAAGCCTCGCCCCTGCTAAGTCAGACCAACTGGTGCCCATTATGGCCATTATGGATGTGATTAGCCTGATTCGATACTTACAGGTGTGCGGTATAGTGTTTCCAGTTGACTTTCGAGTTGAATTCCGTGGCAGCTTTCCGGGCGGTGTAGCCGAGCTGAAGACGGGGTTAAATTTGAAACGAAAACAGTTGAATGGACCGGCCGGCATCCAGAAATTGAAAAAGCGAGCGGCAGAGGTGGAGCGATGAAAATCTATATTCAGTTCGAGGCGCTGTTCCCTTGTATTATATCCCAAAACAATTAAAAGCATCGAGGCAATTGATTTCCCAAGTATGAGTAGAAAGTGCTACACTCAAAAACTATTTTCAAAACACCTATGGTCTCCTCCCATGGAAAGGAGCTAACCTCTGTATCATACATTTGAGTCAAATTGCAGAGCCATGAAACTTTGAAATTTAAATGAAATAAAATGAATTCCCAAGTGGGTGTCTAATTTTGAGCGGAAGCTGTCTGATTTGTGGGGACGAACAAATGTGATGAGCACATATGCGTGGGCTCACAGAGTAAGAAAAATGCTCTACTACAAATACAATCCAAAGTCTATTAAATGGAGTTGTCCGAATAGTGGTGGTTAGGTACTCCCACTCCTTGGTGCACACCTCCATCTGTTCTGTACGCAATACCATCCATAAGCATCAGGTTGGAAGTCGCCATTATTTCTGACGTCCGCTGCTTACGCGGGTTAAGATTGGCTGAGCTAGCGTTGTGTTGTTCTGCACTCCGCGCTCGCTGCCTCGCGCGTGGGGGTGAGTTGTGTACGTGTGTACTTTTCGTCGGGCTTACAAAGACATCTTCTGTATTTGGGGATCGGTTTGAGTGTCTCGAGGACGTGCGTGGGTGTTGCCCTGTGGGCTGTGGGCTTCTCTCTGAGTTCTTCCACGACTGGAAGAAATTGGCTGAGCTGAAACAGGTGCAAATGCCAAAGAAATTGTTCATTCGCGGAAGGGTGGAGGCGAGGAAGGGATCCGTAAAGACCCACAGGGAGGCCGCACCAAAGTCACACGGCAGCAGGGTGTAATGCGTTCTCCGTGTGTGCCTGCACTTGTCGTCCTTCTTTCACACCTCCCTCCTCGCCCTCATCCTGCCCCACCTCCTCCACCTCCACCTCCATCCTGTGGCCACCGGTGTGGGCTGTTGACATTTCCCACAGCCTAGGGGGACAGAAAAGAATAAAACTAACAGGGCCGGATTTTAAAAAAAGAACGTTTTCAACCTCTGTCCCCTCGAGCGAGGAAAAGGTGAGAGGCTGAGATGACGTTTTTTTTATTTTTCATTCCTACGCAAGTATTGCGTAGGCAGTTCGGCCAAGTCCGAGGAATACAGCAACCCACCACTTCGAAGGCCGCGTTTCACCAAATACAGCTGGTGCAGTATGTCGGAGTATGGGCTTTGAGAACAGACCACCAGTCCCAATCCCAAAGCTGTGACTCAGCGGCTGACTGAACTTGTTTCCACGTGAGGCTAAGAAGTGCAGGATTAAGTGAGGGTTTAAATCATTGCCACAATTTATTGACCACGACTGTGTTTTCATTCTGGTAGATAATAAGAGGGTAGAAAGTCGTCTACGGGCGCTGCATTGCCAATTTGCTTCCGCCAAGGAAAAGTCGGGAGAGAGAGAGAGAGAGAGAGAGAGAGAGAGAGAGAGAGAGAGAGAGAGAGAGAGAGAGAGAGGGAGGGAGACACCGACCGGAGTAATTTTTCGTTTTCAATTCGAACCTCATTTGTCTCCCAAACCCTCGGACGCTCCCGCCGGTGGTGGACTGATTTGTTTTTTCCCACGTGAAACGACAAAGACAGAAGCGCGAAATGTATTTAAAAGAGTTCGTAGGCCGACGGAGTTCGTAGACGGGTGAGCGACGGCCAAACAATTGGAAGGCTGATTCACTTTTCATCCTGGACACACTTTGTAGGCATGTGGCGTTGTACCATGGCTCTTAGCGTTAACCGTGGCGAGAAACTAAAATAGCATGAACCCCTCTCTCTCCCTCTCTCTCTCTCTCCTCAACATTTATCCTCCTCCCCCTTTGTCTTTCTTTTCTCTTTTATTTCTTCCTCTTGACTTGTGTTCCCTCAGCCAATGTGTGAATCCGCCATTACTAAAAAAAAAAAAAAACTAAAAAAAAAACCCCATTCTCTTTCATTTCTATTGGGCTTGTGCCTCCTTTCTCCCCTTGCAGGAACGGGCGCGTAAAGGAGGAGGAGGAGGGCGGGGGGGGGGCGGGGGGTAGGGGGGTGTTCGAGAAGGAGATGGTGGGGGTGTGGGGGCGGGGGGGGGCGACGATGACTGTGAATGGTGAGGTTATCACGAACCAGCTGAAATGGAACCGTCTCTTTGGATTAAGATGCGTGTTAGCGCGGAACGTGGAGTGAATGAGAAGGTACTTAAGGCTGGGAGCCGAGTCGGGAAGGAGGGGTGGGGGCAGCGTGGCGGAGGTGGCGGGTGGGGGGTGTAGGAGGCGGTGGAGAGGGTGGTATTGGGCCGTCCACAGCCTGGACAGTAGCTGGTGGATCTGGGCAACGCCGCGAAATGTCGACAGTGATTGGACCACGGTTCCTTTCCGCCCTCCCGCCCGCCTACCTCATCCACCCGAGTCTGGGAGCGTTTGTTTACCCACTCGAGATCCCCCGCTGAGTCAACCCACTAAATGTCAAGAACAGGAGTTGAAAAGAAGCAGATTTATCTCACCCCCCCCCTCTGTCACCCCACCCACACACACACCCCCACACCCCACACCCATCACCACCATCATCACCTCACCGCTCCCTCTCTCGGAAAACGTATTATTTGATGTCGATAATTAAAGTGGGATTACAGTGTGCACTTTTCCGTAAAAAGAAGAAAAGAAGAACGGGAGATTAGGCCTGGTGCCAAAGTCGAGATGACGTGAGCGCCCGCCCGTCTCTAATGTGAATTTAAATGTGAACGAATCAAGGATCCTCCTCGCTTTTACTCCCGTTTGATTTTCATCCGTTAAAGGTATCATACTTGGCGCTTAGCATTGGTGGAGCTGTCTTGCGGTAGGTTAAGGTCCAGCTTCCATCATTTAACTCAGCAAGAGGTGTTTGTCCCCGACTGAAGCGATGCTTCTTGCGTTTGTTCATCAAAACACAAGCTAATGGCCTCACAGAGCCACAAAATCGGTGGCTGCCATGTGGCCGGTAATAGTGCTCACGCTGGGGTTGCTTAGTCGATAGTTGAAAAGCTCAGGCTACCTGGCTAAGGAGCGTGAACTAAAATGAGTGATTCATGCTCACAGGATGCAGGTTATCACACTTTTGACTTTGCCACTATACCCGAGGGGGCCCTCGGCCCCGACTTCACAGGCGGATTCGATGGAGATAACAACAACATTCTCACCTCGGTAATAAACAGCCGCTAATGGATATGGACAACGTGCTGCAGGAATTTATGACGTTCTGGGGGCCCTCATTTGTCGGAGCGGGGTGATATTGCGGATGACATTAAAGGTATCCGGCTGCAGCCGTGGCTCCCATTAATCATACTCTGGGAGTCGGGACCTGTCAGTGCAGATTAGGGGCGAGAGTGGGGGCCTGGGTTTATTACACACACACATACACACACACACACACACACACACACACACACACACACACACACACAAACACAAACCTCACTCTCTCTCCGCACCCTCTGTCACTGTATGTTTTTCTGTGTGGTGTGTTTGTATGTGCTGGCACAAACTTCATTAAGTACTACGCTCCCACGAGAGTGCACACCTTCTCACACTTTCTGCGTGCCATGCGTTCCACAGCCATGTGCCAAATTTGGGTTTTTCTGTCCGTGTGTGTCTTTGTGTGTGTGTAATAAACCATGGCAGGTGTTGGTCTGGCTGATACGGTATGACTGGCTGGGAGAGTGAAGATCTTTGTTGATTTTTTTCCATTTTTGGCGCCCCCGATGACATGGAAATTAGGGTTTAGGAGAGGGGCTTGGGGGGTAGGGGTGGGTGGTTGTGTGTTAGCAGGGAGCCGGCAAGTGGTTTGTGTACAGCACACACACACACACACACTCACACACACACACGCATCGACAGGGGTCACCTTACTTCCGGCCTGTAAATTTCACAGCTGTTTTTCGGCGCTATTAAAGGTGTGCTCGAACAGCGGATAACCGGTGATAAAACGCGACGCCCCATAAACCACTGATCACAGCCCCCCCCCCCCCCCCTCCCCGCACCATCTCCTCCGACGGCAGGACATGTTTGATCCCCCTCGAAAAAAAAAAAAAAGGACTTCTCCCCTTTGACATCACCCTTTTTTTTCCAATGGAGTTTTTAACTCCAGCTTCGCTGACAGCAGGACAAAAGTCTGTAATCGTTTTTTTTTAATCAATGTATATTTAAAAAACAAAGCCATGCAAACAACGATATGTTTACGAGTATTAATTGGCAAGTTATCCCTCACTCCGCCTCACAAGGAAGAACATGCACTGGTGTGTGTGTGTGTGTGTGTGTGTGTGTGTGTGTGTGTGTGTGTGTGTGTGTGTGTGTGTGTGTGTGTGCTGTGTGTGTGTGTGTGCAGTATGAAAGTGGGAGCTGTATTCCTGTCTGACACTCAGATGTGGGAGTTGGGCTTCAGCCGGAAAATGCCACCAACGTCCAGATAAGCGTTTCCCCCCATTCCGGGGCGATAACAGATACGCAACATACGCAACAAGTACAAGGAGACGGAGATGGATGGAGGAAACGAGAGAGAGAGGTCGCCGGAAATAGAGAGAGTGAGAGAGAGGAGAGAGAGAGAGACAGGCGGATAAATCTAAGGTAGAGAGGAGAAATTGTGTAACCTGCACATCTGTAGAGTTTGTGTTTGGGTTTGGTGATAGAGGTTTTTGTGACACCGCTGCCATTCTTTCATAACAGCGACTGCTCTACCCTTGTTTTCTCGCCGCCATGGATACGTAATTTAGACTCTCAAAGAGCTCCAATGATAGCGAGTAAAGTAATAGTTCAGACTAACAGTGATAGGATTTTTGGAAGTTTCTCCTTATTTTATACTCACCTCTCATGTGTACTCCATACTCCCATAAGGAGTTCAACTCAAGTGACGGGGGACAATTTGGGACTGTGTATTTACCACACATCTAAAATATGTTTGTACACAAAAAAGAGAAGATGGTAGCTCAGGATAGGTATATAGGACAATTAACAAGTAATTGACACACTTTAGTGTATTCAAATATAAACTAATATTTAAAATGAGGACTTAGGATGAGAATGTCTATCGGCTAGTTTCTGTGAAATAATCTCAGACATTATCTCAACACAATGCTTTAATACAAATATGAGGGAAGTGTAGAATGTAGAAATGTAGATATTCTAGTTCATCTCTGGTTGCTGCACTCCTCCAAAAGCAGTCATCTTTAGCGGCACACAATTTGACAGGTCACTAATTTGGGTGTCACACCGGTAAGAACACTGAAGCATAGCAGTAAAAATAGTGCCAGCAAACAGGGAATTCAGCAATAAAACCAAATTGTATTTTGTTAAATAAAATAAATAAAACTTGAATTTGCAACCAACGCAAAGTCAGACTGCTCTGGCATCATGTAAGCTTTGTCTGAAATGTGGAGTGAGTTTTTGTACCAAACCCAGATTGTGGATTTGTCCACCATTCGTTGCATGGAACTCCTGATGGAGAGCTGGAGTCCTGACGTCGAGTCTAGAGAAAAGGCTGAAACCTGTCTACATACTACATGACAGGTGATTATAAAACGGACACATTTCTCAAAATCCAAACGACTCCTTGAAGAGGATGGGGGCACCGCAGGTATGCTATGTGACAAGATATTCACTAGCTATTCCGAGTGAGGAGCTGCATGGAAAACTTCCAGAGAAGGAAGTTAATTTACTCAAGTATAACCACGTTTTCCCCCTCCGATCCCCACCCACCGCCTTGATGGTGACTAGGCACTCTGGCTGGGGGGCGGGGGAGTGGAGGGTGTCAGACAGATTTGCGAAATGAGTACTGAGCGACGACGTGCCGGGCACGAGCCAGAGGGCCTCTGGCTCTCACCTCCGCCCGCGGCAACCACAACAGCGGGCACTGAGGTGGCTGCCCACCTCCGCCTCCTCCTCCGCTCCTGCTGCTCTAGGAAGACAGTAGGCGTCGATGCGTGGGAATTTCTTTTCATGCCGCTGACACTTACAAAGGGTAAGAGAGAAAGAAAGGGAGAGAGAGAGAGAGAGAGAGAGAGAGAGAGAGAGAGAGACGGAAGGAAATAATGTAATAAAAACCAGCAGGTTGGAAAACTTCCCTCCCCTCTGCTGGCGGACTCCATCCCTGTTGTGTGTTCTGGGATTTTTCTTTTAACATAATAATCCTCGCCACCCCGCCTCTCTCTGTTTCTCGGTGTCTCTCTCCGTCTCTCCGCCAACAACGCTGGGGCTGTCCTGATTCTGTCAGTGCCAGGAGCTGCAAGGTTGGGTTGGGGAGGCTGGGGTGGTGTGTTGGGGAAGCGGGGGTCGGGGGGGGAGGGGGCCGTACAGGCGACGGTGCCAGGGACTACAAGGGGTTTCGCGATCCTTGGGTGAGCGGACTGGAAGGTGATACCGAGAGGGTTTAAAACAGGATGCCAGTCCATTTTCGGAACAGCGGGAGCTCTGTGACACTAGCTTGACGCCTCCCCGACCCCCCCCCCCCCTCCCTCAGCGTGTCCCGAGGTATAGACTGACAAATTGTCAGCTAATGAAAAGTGCAGCTCAGTGGTGCTCCAAAAGGCGGTGGCTATTTAGAGCACCAGGGACCTCTCAGGAGTGTCTCTGCTAGGCTCATAATCACAGGCACTCACTCGCACACTAACTGTTCACCCTGCGTCTTGTGCACACACACACACACACACACACACACACGCGCACACACACGCACACACACACCTGCACAAACACTTCTGTCAGAATATCTGTGCAGGTTACATGAGTATCTCTTGCACAGTATACCTTCCGTAATCATCCCTCGTGGGTGCAGTACAGTGTTGCCCTGCGGGAGAAGACAGGGAGATAATAAGATGGCGAGGCTGGAGGAGGTGCAAAGAAATGGTTCCGTGGGCCTTGTAGCCCCTGGAAATAGATCCCATGGCGGAGGGTTGTAAAACGTGCCCTTAGGGTCCTTTAGCCACCCACAACCTGCAGATGCCCGCAGCCGGTGGCAGTGCCGGAGGAGGAGGAGACGGTGACTCCCGCGCAATATTTGACTCTGCACATTGTGTATTATGGAAACGCTTTTCAGCGGTTTGAGAGATGTGAGGCGGGTCGGCTGCAGCCTCCAGCCCGGTTCTACGCATTGCAAGTGTATCGGTACGAGCGCAGAGATTTTCATTTTGCATATGTGTTTTGAAAAGAGTCGACTCCCTGTCTGAAATTGAAAAAGTATGACAGAGAGGGATAATGTTTCACAGAGTGCATCGTGGATTAATTGGCCACAAAGTGCACAGCTGTTTGTCTCTATTTACCCCCGGTTTTCCCCGTCTAAACGAACCGAAATTTAGGGCATTTGCTATAGCATTTGATATGATAAGCAAGGGATGCTGCATTTGATTTTGGCTCGCCTTCTTTGCCTTGCCGCTGCCAACGCTGCCTCTCATTCTCATCAGACACGAGCGGCAGTTTACAGCGCTCCTATGGGGGACAATCAACAATGCGGCATCAGACACCTCAAACACAAGCTGTTCCAGACGAAGCCTTGATGGGGAGGGGGGCATCGCCGACGAGGGAAAAATAAACGACGTCTCATAAAAGCGAAAAGTTTTTAGCGCCAGCAGCCGGGGGACATCTTGTTGGAGATTTGTGAAATCAGGGAGGGAACAAATTGTCACACCAGAGCTGGAGATTGCATGTGTCCCCCTGTTGATTGACTGATGATGCAACGGCAAAAAAGAAAAACTGTAGTGCGTTTCTCAGGTGGGCAGTCTCTTCAGGATGCATTAGGTGTTACCGGGGTCTCCAAGCGGTCCTCCCAGCATGCACTGCAGGATAACACACATACAAGAGGAGCCCGCACTCTCTTCTCGTTTTTTCTCCCTTTCGTGGCTGGCTCGGAGATTCCTATACAGCGCTAGCCTTTAGATGCCCCCCCCCCCCACGCACACACACACACACACACACTCAAACAAACATCGGGCCTTAATTAGTGCTGCGGAGAACTTTTGGGAGGATGATAAAATTATATATTTTAAAAAAATACGCAATGCAGCACATTTCCCTGATACAAGTACTTCAATATTATTTGGTGTCTCTCATTGTATTGGACCGCATATCATTAAACAAAACATATACATTAAGATAACACTATTTTCACATAATTCATTGTTGTGTTGATAATGCACAATACTTATTCATTTACTAACACATTAACAAAGTAAAACAGTTGTCATCATGTAAATTACATCACTAAAGTGGTAATCCATAAGATTATCTTGGTTAAAAAAAAAATCCCATATTTGATCGTTTATTTCGCTGGAACCATATAAGAAACAGTCATTCAATGTATGTGTTTATGATAATAATATTGTATGTAAGGGCTCCTCTATATGCTGTTTCCATTGCTGGTGGCGGCGGGAAGTATGACTAGGCAAGAACACACTTATCAGCAGCCGCAAGACGTGAAGATGCGGTCAATTTGACAAATAAAATGAACCCCAACTTACAGACAGCTGCTGTTACAAAAGAGCTGAAGAGCTGTCACTGTACAACATGTAATTAAAATTAAATTCTAAAGCTTCAACAAACACAAACCGTCTTATTAACTTCAGCAAGCTATTCGATGTCCAGTGGCCAATCTGAAGAGCTCCATTAGAAACTCTCAACTCTGACGGTTAACCCACAGTTTCTTGAAGCATGAGTCAAGGGTGCTTAAGAAATGATGCATCTAACCGCACCCTTCCAACACGACTGAACGACTATACGACTATTTCAAATGAGCCGTCATAAAGTGACAGCTGTGCCGCTGTTTGAGAGTTGAGAGCTGAGAGTGATCTGTCCAGTGGAATATTTATCTCGCGTGTCGTAGATTGGGCGGGTATATGCACCTGGCACTCGACAGTCACAGATACTTGACTCGGTATTGCTGCTCGCCGCTCTAAATGGCGCGATTATTGACGTCTGATGCACTCACTCTGACCCGTGAGATCACAAAGCCGTCGGATGCTGAGAGCTCTATATTGGTTACTGCTGGTTCAGCGGTCCATGAGCTTAGTCAATGTACAACTGTTAAGTCGTGCAGTTCTGCTTTGTTAGTATGTCAGTAACGGAGTTAGTGATGAAGGAGGAGGTACAGTCGGAGCAAGGTCCTGAAATAACAAGAACATCATCATGAGAAGAACATGATTACAAGATTAACAACCATACAGACCAGACCTTAATCGTAAATGTACAGTAGTGTATGTGTACTTACTGCTGCTGTTAGTGGTACAGTATTTAGAGAACTTACTTTTTCTGACACCACAGCACTGTTGAGAGCGAACCTCCTCCATTGTTCCGTAGTGAAGTTAACAGCCGCGGACCGTGCGTTTCAGACCTAGGCCTATCACCATAACAACATCTCCAGCCGTGCACAACTACTTCACGTCACCGAGGCGCGGTTTCAATTGCAGAGGCAAAACCGAGCTAAAGCAAAATGCATCATTTCATAATGTGTTGACAAGCATTACGTGTGTGAATATTGTTGTTTTAAAGCACTTTGCTACATTAAAAAAAGTGCTATACATATTATGGTGTAGAATTATAACATCTATCAACCAGACATTCTTGAAAAGCATATGCCATTCACACTTGATGTATCTATATTAACTGGTCATGCTGTAAAATATCATATTTCGGAACGCACAACTTTTTTTTTTATTATTAGAAAGCACAAGTTGAGCTCCGGCTCTGGGTGGCTATGACATCATTGACCATACAGTATATGGGCACAGACTGGGAGTTTCTGATTTCTGATTGTTGTGATTTCTATTGACACACCATTTCACCAGACAATCATAACCACAGTATATGCATATTTCTATTTACAAAAAAAAACCTCAGCTTACCTGTTTGGCTTTCAGATGTTTGCCTTCCAGATGATTACAAAGAAAACATGTTTCCCTGTAATAACATGATTGGTCATTGTCATACAAGGCTGTATTGAACAAGCTCCAACTGATGGCAGCATATTCCATCACTTTGCACGAAGGAGGGTAACCAGAAGCCCATCATTCATCCTATGGTAGCCCGTGGCAACCCGCGGCAGCGGTGAAGGCCTTGTGACGCTGTGAAAGTGTAAAAGAATACGCCCACCAGCTACAAATCAAAATCTGATTGGCTAATTAGTCTGTCAGTCCAAAATCAGGCCCCTATTCGCCTAGATAGCTGAGGGATTCAGTGGCGATTCGGAAGGTGTTCGAGGAGGAGTCTAGAAGTCATCTTCCACTTGGTGGAGCGGAGAGACAATGCTGAACAGACAGGTAAATAGTGGAGTTTTAGACATGGAGCAAAGACTCACTGACCCTTATTAACCTGTGGCCACTGTGCCGAACCTGCTCCCCACATCAAATAGGTAGTCTCTACCCCGCACAAAGCTGTTCCCCGAAAGAAAAAAAACGAAAAAAAACGATGTACCTGCAAGAAGGGAGGTAGGAGACGCCGGGAATTATTGGAATGCTGGAATTTCTGGATCTTAAACAAAGATAGAAGAGCCAAAGATAATTGACTTTTTTTTTCCTAAATTCAACCCAATGGGTGAATGTAAACCCCCTATGCATGAATGCATGATCAATGGTGACAAATCACTTTCATTTTCAAACCTGCTTTTTGTTTGTTTGCAGACGTGCGGTATTTGCTCAACGGCGAAAAAAAAAAAAAAAAAAAGAAAACCAAGAGGAAGATTAATCACAAACAAGATGGTTTGACAGGGAGAAGACGGCGTCATTAGCTTGACAGTCACATTCCTCCAGAGAGGCTACTTATCATGCCTTTGCTGCCCTTTGACAGCTGTAAGCCATAACGGCAACCGAAATGGCCCTGCGTTATTAGAGGACAGCTATAATGAGTGCATAGTCGCTGGTGTTGGACATGCAAATTGATATTACATGTCTGTCTGCTTTAATAAGAAGAATAGCTAATTATACGTATACATGACAGCTGAGCTTTTGTCCGGAATAACCTGATAGCCGGAGGCATGATTCACCGTGAAGGCAGGGTGGCGGTGGGGGGGATGTGATCGAAATAGCACGTTGGCAGTCTGAACCATGATTCTGGGAATGTATGTCCAACTTCTGGGCCAATGGAAGGCAAACAGGGGAGTGTTGCCAAAGAAATGGGCAAGCGTTCCCTCTTTTTGCTCCCTTGTTTTCCCTCTTTGTCCCGTTCCCTCCATCATTCTCTCTCCCCATGACTTCGTGAAAAGTGTACATCTCAGGTTCTGTCTGGCGTTCTCTCTCACCTGATTCTCTCTTAATTGGGACGATGCCTCTTCAGAAAACCAAACATCTGGGTTGTATTAGGCGGTGGGGCCCCACCCCCCAGATAAGGATGGCTGCGATTATATTTGGACTCCACATCCGCCGGCTCAGCTGGGTCTTACAAAAACGTCTGAAGCAGTCGGAAAATTAATTTACATCCTGCCGTATCTCAGAAATAGACCGTGGATCAGATAAAGAAAACGCGAACCTGGCGGCAGAGTGAGGGAATTGTTGTGCATAACGCCTCTTCTTAAACAAGCACAATAGAGTGGATGTGGTCCTTGACCCAGTTAATTAGAATACCCATTTGGCGGAGATGTAGAAACAATAGCGTCTTTGAAGACACAAACAGCCGCATTCATGTCCCTGGCCAAACGCTGCTTTCTCTCATCTGTTTCAGTTACCTTACTAAGGAATACGGAATGCCACAGGATCGCAAACATTCCTGCACCGTCCTTCGAGGTAAACGACAGTCAATTGAATGAGCAAGGAGCTTCGGTCAGAGTGATCGTCGCAGTGTTTAAAGGGCTGTAGAGTTTTAGCCTGTTTCCTAGTCCAGTCCTCTGGTTGCCAGTTTGTGTCTTTACGCCGGGGTTTTTGTACGTGACAATAATTGGGTGCAGTGGAGCTCCCAGTCATGGTGGGGTGGCGTGCGCGTGGTAGGTGGTGGTGGTGGTGGTGGAGGGGGGGGGCTGCAGTTGCGGCCGTCGTGACGGCACCGGGGGCTCGCTGCAGATGGATTGTCTTTTGACAGACAAAGGCCGGCCCCTGCGCCGCTCTCCCCCGCAGATAAATAATAGCGGGGAGCGATGAGTGCAGACAGCCGGGAGGGATAGAGTCTCAGTGAGCCACTACTCAAAGAGCACTGCCATTTATCAGCGTCGCAGCAGACAACCAACGTGCGCACAGCATACATTAGGTGCATGTGAGTGGTGCATTTATACACACACATACACGCACATATATGTGTACTGTTATACGCAAGGCCAAGCTTGCTTTACATCGCACACACATGGACATGAGTCATGGACCCAATCTTGAATGCATTTGAATAATTTACCACTTACTACATCACTTACTACAATACATTTGACAAGACCTGAGCACACGTATATCATACCAATGCAAATAAATGCATGTATTACTGCAAAAGACATTACACAAGGACGGACTCGATTTTATCAGGGTGCCTGAGTTCCTTTCTACCATCCTATAAATATGGAATAATTCAAAATGTATACAGAGTATAAAGAGTGATTCTAGAGCTCCCCTCCTCTCTTGCCACGAAGGCATTATGTGCCTATCTGGTGATCCGTGCATGAATCCCAATGTAAATCAGCGTCCCTGCACCTGTGCGACCTACCCGGCGGAGGCACCGGTGGCAGAAAGTCATCGCCGCTCCGCCGGGGAGGTGATGCAGGGGATTGTGACGAGCCCAATCCGGTGTGACTCGCTATCCACTCTTTGTCTTTATGTGTCAACGCCCCCGGCCACCTCCGGTTGACAGCGAGCACAGTGGCGACAAAAAAGCAATGCAAATCCCTGTCGGCTCTGTCACGGCGCTGCTTGGCCACCGATGCTCGGCAAGAATGAGAAAGTGAGAGAGAGATTTGGGAGCGCACACGATGTCAATTGGAAGGAAGGACAGACAAAAACAAAAGTAAATATTTATACTCATGGTTTCATTACCGCGAGACGCCAGCGAGCATCATCTTGCTGGTTTGGGGAAAACAGCATGACCTAGTGGAGTTCTCACACTTCAATGCCATAAGTTCAAAGACACATCCAATCTTCGAAGTATTAACCACAATTCATCAAGTTAATGGTGATGATATAGTTCAGATTTAGATGAATGGTTTGTTGTTCTTAGCCGACTAAAAGTTAACCATTTATTAAGCTGCGGACATCCATTTTCATGGAAAACTTATTTCGCTAACAAGGACTTGTCACAGATAACTTCAGTGGCGATAAAAGTAAGAAAATTGCTTTGAAATGCACCAGCAGCTTACCAATATCTGACAAATCAGGACTTGAGTACATCCTTTTAAGGCAATCCCTCTGCGCAGGGTACAACCCAAATCAAACATAGTCGGAAAGTGAAACCGACAAAGACCTTTAGCAAATGTAAGGGAGGAATAAATTGAGATTGAGATAACAAGGCTTCAGAGAGGATAGCGGGGGTTGTAATGAATCAAAGATAAGCCCGACTCGCCAACAATGATACAACACGGAGGGTGATTTTGACTGGCAGAAGCAAGAGATTGGAGCTCGGGCGAAGCTTCTGTGGGCGACTAATAAGGAGTCGGCGAGCGGAAAGAGTGCCAGCGCAGGGTCCCTCCTCAAACGCAGGACAAGCGGCTTTATTGGCAGGTCCCCTCCTTCCTCCCGCGACGCTGGATGTAGGCCAGGTTCAGAGACACTGCGTCGGTGTCGCCGGTCGCTCTGGCAAAAATCTGATTTCGCGAGGCCTCCCCCCGTCCCCTCCGCTCAAGGAAGAGCAGCGGTTCAATTGGGAATCACTTATGGAGTGTCGGCAAGATAACAAGCAGGGGTCTGAGGCTTCTATCAGGAGCTGACAGACGTGGCTGCCGATGGAAGCCGGGGGCCAAGAGCACAGACACGCACACACACAAAAAAAAAAAAAACTATCAAAAAAATAAAAATAAAAACCCCGTTCCTTCCACAAAACCTCTCTGTCGTCAGAGCGAGACACGGCGAATCCGAGCCACTGGCAAAGGCAGATCTATGGAGGACGAGATTCTCTGTGCTCTCCGGATGGCTTGAAACTAAAGGGGAGCAAAAAGAAAGTCAAAGGAGAAATGGGAGGGAGACAAGGGCAGATGGAAGGATAGAGAATCGTAGAGGCCGAAGAATTTTGAATATGAAAGGGGTTGGAGGGGGATAAGGAGCGGGGGGGGGTGGGAAGGGTTGCTGGGTAAGGAGAAATGATGAATAGACCGGCGGTGGAGGACAGAGAGATGGAAATGTGATTCAAAGCGTAGGCTTAAACCACGGAGGAATGTAAAACCTAATGCGCGAGGCAGCCACGGCACACACGGGGGGGGGGGGGGGGTGGAGAGATACAGGAGATAGATAGACAAATAGACAGAGAGATGGAGCGATATTAAGCCGGGAGAGACAGCGAGAAGCGCGAAGCGAGGAGACGCGCCACTCTGGGAAAGACTTGCATCACAGCTGGAAATCTGTCAGAGCCCAGAGGAGTTCATTCATTCATTCGTTCATTCATTCATTCATTTATTTTTCCACCTCACAGGGAAAGAGGGAAGTTCGGGGAGCTGGGAGACGGTGGGTGGGGGTGAGCTTGACAGCAATAGGTAACTAGGTTCTCAACCACTGTAGGGAGGGTTGTCTTTGGCGCCTTCAGAAGTTATGTCAGAAAAACCTGACTCCCCCCGGCAGCAACAGGGCAGCCCGCATTGGATCGCCTCGACAGGCATTAAAGAAATGTTTTTTTCTGCTTTTTTTCGTCCTCAAAAGTAAAACTCATTAGCGATGAAATGTTCAGCAGTTTTTGGAGATTCGGCTCTTTACGAGCGGATCAGTAATAAAGATTCGTTCAATTTGGGCGGTGTAGCGAGAGTCAGAAGAGTCGTTCTGAGACGGTTACATTTTTTGATTTGGCTATCCGCCGCCTCGCTCTAAAAATAATAGGCCATTAACTACGGTTGACAATTTGTTCCGCCGGAGCAATAACTGTGCAAAGCATCCGGCCAAATGAAAACCTTGACTTTCCCTTCGCCCAAGGACTCTCCGCTCCCATCGTGGAGGTAGGACAGCCCGCCCTCGGAAGACAAACCGAAAGCGGCACCTTGGTCCTGTCATCGCTGAACACCACTTATCCCAGACTTAATGCCACGCCGAGCCTCTTAGTCCGTACGCAGATTGTCTCTCAGGCCCCGTGTTTGGAGTGTCAGTCGGATGCACGGCCACAGCACAGTGCTCCATAAGTGGCTATCTAGCGTTTCAAATTGGGGATCACTTAAGACTCTACCCCGGCCGCACTCATTACATCGCTCTAATTGGCTGGTGGGTGGAGGCCGGTAAATGCCTAATTGTGTATTGACATTATGCAATAGACTGGGACAAAACCCCGCTACCTCAGCGAGCGTAACGCCTCGGCAGCAGGAATAGCGTCAGACTGCTGAGAGTGTCGTGCTCTGGGATTTTCAAGTGCACTCACAAATATTGGAATGCCTTAAAGAGTGCACATACATATTCAGCATTCCCCTCATGACTTTTCAAAGTCGGTAGAGATGTCAAAGACTTATACCTGTCAGTTTGAGAGAGAGTTTTTTTTTTTCTTCCAAATCTCTCTCTCTCTCTCTCTCTCTCTCTCTCTCTCTCTCTCTCTCTCTCTCTCTCTCTTTCTCTCACTGGCTGTCTGATCCGTCTTTCTTTTTTGATCATCCCTCTATTCCCCCATGCCTAGACTTGGCTTGTCCCGATTATTTGCTATTACGTTCAAATTCACATGAACCACATACCCTTTATGAGAAGACGCCATTCTGCTTATCATTTACGATCAACCAATAACTGGTCGAACAATGGTTTCATGAATGAATCCGTCTCCTACATGGAGTTGGCATGTTTTTCTGTGAGCGTGTTGGCATGTTAGGTTGGGTTTCTTCTGGGTGTACTGATTTCCTCCCACCTCTGAAGACGTGCGGGTGGAGCTCATTGGAGAATGCAAATGGCCTGCAGGTGTGAATGGTGCCTGAGTGCATGTTCGTGACCTTACAATGGGACTCACATCCCTTGGAGGGTGTCTCTCTTCCTCTCTTCTCTCTGTTAGCCTGGTTAACTTTTCAGCTAGGTTAGTAAAAAATGCTTTCCTCCTGTCCTCCTGGATAGAGCTTAGACTTGTCAGTATTTGGCAGTTCGATTGGCTATGTGACCGATGGTTGACTTTAAATCTGTACGCTTTGTAATACAATATAAAATGCATAAATCGTAATTACCTTGTCTGAATATGTGCCTTTATTGCTATCTCCCTCGCTCAAATTGTCAATATGCGCGTAGGCCAGTCAATTTGGGGTTTATTATCGTATCTGCATAACTGAGCCTAATTGATAATGGTTTATTTAAATCATCGTTAATCGAGCGCAAGGGAGCCCATACAGGTCCTAAGGCGTCACCGGAATAGTTCTGTTGTAGCCTGACGTCGCCAGACCGATTTGGAAACGCTTATTAGTCTGGAACCTCACCGTTCATTTTAAATTTCCAGGGGACGTTACCGACGTATGCAGACCAGCATGTCTCTGGACACAATTGGATAGACCTACAACCGATCACAGCATTGGATAGACCTACAAACCATCACAGCAACGAAAAGTGTGACGTAGCGCTGAGCAATGGAAAAACGGCGATGGGCCGGTTGGTAAATGTAACTCCTGTCAGAAGTACGGCAAACACATCTTTCTTTGTTAACAAAAGCAGTTGTTTGTCCTTCTTTTAGAGAAAATATGCCGTCTAGTTAGTTTGATACTGTCGCGATGGCGGATTCACCAGTCCGTCCCACAGCAGCAGCAGCCATCTTGGTAAGGCTGCGTCAACCGTGCTCCTCTGCATCGCCATCGTATCAAAACGATTAACGCTTGTGATTGGCCTGAACCTGGCATGGTCGGGTGGAAATGTGGAGGGTGCAGCCTCGCGTGCTCCGCAGAGCAAATGAAACATGAGCTTGCAGATTTGTCTGGTTCCCAGGCTAGCCCTGTTGTAATCTTGGCGAAAGAATGCTTTGGGACAGAAGAAAACATCTCTACAAAAAGTATCACTTTTTAGCGAGAGAATGTTTCAGTGTCAGAGTTACTGAAAACTTGCTCAAAGCACAAAGCAGCCTTATTGATAAAAAACAAAAAGGCTGGTAAATGTATTACTGTATATAGTTCATACAGTACATTCAGTTGTTCAGCTGCAGGTTATTTATATTTTATCCCATTATACACAATATATTACCGTCTTAAGGGGCCTACAGGTGCCAATAAACGCTCCCCCAGGACATCGATTCGAAGCATTTCTACAGCATCGATGTACAGCCAGGCTTTTAGATCAGTGGGACTGTTGGCAACATTCTGACACGCACGTACACACAAATCTGGAGCCGCTGTGCAATTATTGCCGATGGACCATTTAATTTTTATTTATTTTAAAGGATATTACATGAGAAAAAAAAATCTGGACTTGAAACTACAAGTTGATGGACTTGTGAAAAAGAAAAACCTCACTTCCTGTATGGGAAAGCAAATTCGTATAAAAAGGAATGCAGATAATTTATCTTCGATCAGTTTAAGTAGAAATGCAATAATTGCAATATGGTAAATAGCTTGTTTATGCGTTCTGCCATCGTTTGCCAGGCCGATTTTCCGCTTAGCAATTAATAAGCTCATTAATAGCCTTTTTTAAATAAGAATATGTTTGAATTCCTCATTGTTCCATCGACAATTTCTGCTCCACGGCCGTGAAAGCAAATGACATGTTCTTTATTGAGCCTCACACCGCTCGGTATTCCACGTCTCGGCGTTGTATTAAATAGCAACACGTACGTGAAATCATTGGCACAACACAACTCTGAATTAATTACCTCGATGGGACCGGAACCGTTTGAGCTCAGGAGAAAACTTGGTGCTCATACGCAAGCACTTTTTTCCGAGCGCTGCTCTCTGGAGCCCCTTTCTGCCTGTTGCCAGAGCAACTGGCTTAATACAGGAAGTCTTCTGATTCAGTTTCCTGAGCAGAAATGTCGCCTAATGAAGCTATATTATTGTATCATAAACCCTGTGTCTGCCAATATCCTCTATCAAGTGCCTTAGAATTTCGAAATGAGACAATTTACAAGATAATTTGGGCAGGATCAAAATTGGGACGATCGCCAACGTCCTTCCAATTATATTTGGGCATCTCTCCATATAATTCAGCTGTCTCTCCCTCTCTCCCTCTCCCTGTCTCTCTCTTAAGAAACTGCCTTGAAAAGGAAAAATGCATTAAATGAATGGCATTTGTGTGTGTGTGTGTGTGTGTGTGTGTGTGTGTGTGTGTGCGCGCGCGCGCGTGTGTGCGCGTGTGTGTGTGTGTGTGTGTGTGTGTGTGTGTGTGTGTGTGTGTGTGTGTGTGTGTGTATGTGTGCGGTAGTGTTTTCAAGGCTACCATATACATTCTTCCCTCAGTTTGGGCTCTGTTGAGGTTGGCAGACGAATTCATTTCCGGTTTTGTTTTAACTGTACATAAAAAGAACAACAACTCTACGCCATGACTGTAATCACCCATTTACGTTACACACAGGTGCTTCACAAAAGACGGATAGTGAACGTTCAACGCTTTAGCTCAGAAAGCGGCAGATGCTCTGCTCCGCCGTGCTTAGAGCTCATTAGGCCGCGGGAAACATCTGGCACGTCTGAAAACGCGTGTCAAACACGTTTGTATTGTCGGGGCCGATCATGGAAACATGGCCACCCCAGCTGACGGGAGAGCTCACCGGGTCCCTACCGGACAATTTTCACCCAATTTTCAATTTTAGTGCCGTTTTGAAGTGGGTTTTATTTTTTATTTTTTTCCATTTATTTTCACTTCATAGGGATATTTCCGTCTAATTTAGTCATTTTAGTTCTGGGAACGGATTGAATGTCAGTGACCTCTTTCCTCATCTGTGATCTTTGGGAAAATTCAAAGTAAGGTGAAGGAGTCACTTGATCTTACTGAATAAGAGGGACTGTGGGGGGGGGGACTCATTGCTTATTTAAACTGGTAATCTGTGAGATTATTTTGTTTAAACATTTTGAATATTGCTTCTTCGAAAAACAGCCATTCAATGCATCTGCGTTATGCTTTTACTCCTCTACTGTACAGTATATGCTCTTTTTCCATCGTTGGTGACGGGGTCCGCCACCTTTTCCCAGCGAGAATGTATTGGGCACTCGCAAGAAGTGAAAGGTTGCGGCGGAGAATGTGATAAAGTAGCATAGTGAGTTGTGCTCAGTAAACTGTCATTATGGATGAACATTCCCAAAAAAAGAACATCGTCCCTCGGATGAAAAAATGTTATGGATTTCCGCCTTAAACTAATTTGTATGTTTTTTTTGTAATTCTTTCTCATAATATGAGGAATTGTATTGTTCCCAAAAATAAGTGTTTCCATATCTTATTTAATACCAGTTTAGGGAAATGTTGTTTTTTTTTAATTTTCAAATATTATTTTCCTCCTGAATGATAATAATCCAGCAGCTCCTCTATACAAAATCTATTGGTATACCAATCATTGATGCAATCGCTGCCTGTATAAAGATGGAAGAGACTGTGTGTGCCTGGCATTGTTCAATAATCTTCTGAAGAATATGACTCCATATGACCATATGACACATTCATATTATGAATGTGTCTTACATCTGTATTAGCTGGCGAGCCGTGGAGAAGCCTCAAAGCGCTGGGGCACTTAGCGGTAACAGGAGGGCCGGTGTTTTTTTTTTTTTTCCTTTCGCACTTTCCACTCGTGATTATGTTGGAGAGAGCGGTAGCCATCGCAGGCACTAAATATTTCACAAGCGCGGAACACAACACACAGACAGATAAACCCAGAAAGAGAAAGAAATGCTCACGCAAACTATAAACAACGTCAGAA
This sequence comes from Zeus faber, assembly GCF_960531495.2. Classification (NCBI taxonomy): domain Eukaryota; kingdom Metazoa; phylum Chordata; class Actinopteri; order Zeiformes; family Zeidae; genus Zeus; species Zeus faber. The sequence goes on from NC_137189.1 coordinate 19,061,285, forward strand.
AGAATCCTTGACACCGTGACCGACTGTTGGCAAAAAAAAAAAAACGAGCGGCCTGGTCCGAGCAAGATCAAAGGACAGCAATGTTCCCTTGGTGTATGTGTGTTGTGTATGTGTGGTATGTGTGTGTGTGTGTGTGTGGGGGGGGGGGGGGGTTCATTTTTGCCCGGATACAGAGTCAGAGCCGGAGAACTTCTCATGACAGTGCGATTATTAATTCATTGCACATTTATGAACCTGTCTAGGCCTGTGAGTGGGCACGCACGTCTTGGGTGTGTGTGTGTGTGTGTGTGTGTGTGTGTGTGTGTGTGTGTGTGTGTGCACCTGCAGCTGTGTTCATGTGTGTCCGTCATACTGAGCGTCAGGGCTTTATAATCAATCGCTTTATAACACATTTCTTCCTTGTGACATTTCCTGTTAAGTAAACACACTTGTGAGGTCCTTGGGCCGCACGATGACCACCAGGCCGTAGCGATAAAAGGTTTGGCTCTCTTGAGAGAGTCGGGGTCTTCGCAGTAAAAAAAGGAGTCGTTAGATTTTGCGACCCTTCGTTCGCTCAATCACTTGGCGTTTCGAGTGCTTATCAAGTGCGTGTGAGCGAGGGAGGGCTTCCTGTGAACGATGAACGCGAGTCAGAAGAATTTCAAAAGGATTTATTTTGGTGTGTAAATCAATCGCATTCATTATCAATCACGCCTAATGCTGTTTTTCCTCATTAACTTAGTAATTATTTTCAGTTCACGAGACGAAAGATTCATTCACTATCTCTCGCGAGGTTGACTGCCGGCGTGTCTGGCTGCAGCTACTGAGTCGCGAACGAAACAGACAGACCGCTCTTTTGCTTGAATGACTCCGGACTCCCGAGTCATTCGTAAGATTTGCTCGCGAGGAACGAATCGTTTGTGAACTTTGCATCGCCGAATCGCAAAATCGAACGACTCTTTTTTTTTTTACTGAGCGAGTCACGAAGACCCCCAATCTCACACACACACACACACACACACACACACACACACACACACACACACACACACACACACACACACACACACACACACACACACACACACTTAATATTGAAGTAGATCCCTCTCATATCAGTACTTATGGCAGTTACATGTCAAAAAGGGTTGCCATGGTGACTGGGCATCAGAGGCTATGACCTCCTTCATTTTCTCTCTTTCTCTCTTTCATTTCATATCTCCTCCACTCACTTTTTCCCCCCACTGCTGGTTATTACAGCGGCGTTACCGACGGGCAGCTTTCACATTTGTGCAGTGACCCACTCAGGCTCAGGCTTTGGGGGCCTCGGGGGGGGGGGCTGGGATTTCGGCGCTGGACGCTGAGCAGGGGACGGGGGATCAGCGGGGCGTCCATCAGGCCTCGTCCTCAGATTTTTGACACGTGCGGACACCCGTTATTAACTCGCGCCGGCAGCACACTCCGATTAACACCCTAACACCCCTCCGCTTATTACTGAAGTCAGAAGCAGCATCAAAAGCGCTCTCTCGCTCTCTCTCTCTCTCTCTCTCTTTATTTCTTTCCTGCGAAGAGCCATAATTGTGAGGTGATTGGGGTTTGGGTGGTGGAGGGTAAGTCAGCCCAGAGCAGATAATCGCACCCTGACAGGGAAATGATCGTGCTCGGTGTTCGGAGCCGGGGCTGTCTGACGAGAAAATGTCACTCAGGCTCTCGACGTCTGCTCGGCCAGGTCACCAGGAGCTGCAGTGTTAATTGGCTGTGCCTCTTAGAATCTTCGACTGTGAGGGTGTGTGTGTGTGTGTGTGTGTGTGTGTGTGTGTGTGTCTGTGTGTGTGTGTGTGTGTGTGTGTGTGTGTGTGTCTGTGTGTGTGTGTGTGTGTGTGTGTGTGTGTGTGTGTCTGTGTGTGTGTGTGTGTGTGTGTGTGTGTGTGTGTGTGTGTGTGTCTGTGTGTGTGAGAGTCCCCTGCCCGCCGCCCTCCGCCCCTCCACTCGAGCCCACCAGAGACCTCCATCTGCATCCCACCCATCCCTCGCTTGCGATCCCCGTCCACGAAACAGCCTCTCCGTTCCTTTTCGCCATCGACGCTGGGTCCTCCACCCGCTCATTAGCGTAGCTGATTAGCGCACTTAAAAAAAGAGTGCGGGAGAGTCCAGGGCGGAGCGAGGACGCCGGTGAAACATAATGGCCAAAATGTCAACGCCATATTCTGTGTGCCGTGCGAGCGGCGTAATGAGAGCGCGGAGGGCGCAGATAATGGGAGCTAACCCTAGTAATGAGAGTCAAGGGGAAGGGAGAAACTCGCACGATGACTCAATGGCTCCTTTGTCTCGCCCGAGCGTCGCTGCACCGGGGGCGTGTGTCACCCACGTGCACACACACACACGCTCCCTGGCACGCGGACAGAAGATCAAGACAGATGCACGTTTGAGGATCCAAACGCGCATCTGCATTTAGCTTAGCACGCCATGGCGGCAGCGGCGCTCAGGCGCAAACAAATACCGAAATGGGATGGATACACACAGAGTCAGAGGGATGCTCGGTTATAATATGGAACACCCCCAAATGCAGAACTTCCGGGGGAGCTTAAGCCGTGTTGCACCACACGTGCACGTACACTTTGGGGCGAATTCACAAAGCGTTTGCCTGGCTTTTGCGGCTGCTAAACCGCCGCAGCGTCTAATTTACAAAGCGCGGACAAGGAAATGCATCGCTAACTGCGCTGTCACGCAAATAGTGCCTCCGCCAGTGCTGTTTGCACCTGATTAAATTAAGTATTATTCATACATTTGGTGCGAAATAGGAGATTTTTTTTCTCAGCAAATGAGCTTCATTGCAAAAAAGTCACCGGTGCAAATAACCACATGCAGTTAGAATACAATTATTACCATCAGCAGCATGTGGTGGTAAATGCACGAGACCAAAACATTTATCTAGAAAAGGCTCCGCTGTGTGATCGTCTTCAGAGAGCTGGTGCAACTGAAGCGCATTTATGAGGGGTGTCACCCTGATCTGTAAATGATATCAAATAGTACTCCAAAAGCAACTTGTTCACACTTTGAATAATTTATTGTACAAAAAATGGGTGACAAACATTGACAGAACCGATTCTATAACTCCTATTAAACTCAAAATATATTGAAAAAACAATTAAATGTTGTCGGGAATGGCGATAAAGTGGTGGAAATTGGTATTGAACCACAGCCTCCTTCCGACACTGCTGCTGCAGTGGCCTGAAATCTGAGGCCTGTGGACATGGTTTATTTTTATATTGGAGAATGAAAGAAAGAATAAAATGAGTGAAAAATAAGGCAGAGCATTAGGGTCATGCAAAAAAAATACCCCTGTGTTTCGAGAATAAACTCGGAATTCCGACGCGGGGGGAGGCCCCGCAGTGATCAGAGGGGAGTGCGCCACGCTCCAAATTTGGCATTTGGATAAGAGTCGGAGGGACACAGGATGCGCCATGGGGGGGGCATTGCACCCTAATGCTCCAAAATGCGCGTAATGGAGAGGGAACGATCTGAGCGAAGTGCAGAGAGTGGTGCACTCCGCGCTATTACGCATTCAGGATTTTTTCCAAACAAAACAAAAAAAAACAGCGTGTTTTTAAGTTCGTAAGTTCCTGAGTTCCTAAGTTAACAAAACAAAGGAAGTCCTGTGCGTCCCGTTTGGCGTCTGCAGAGCCATTGATACCAGGGGCGTTGCTATGATGCAAAGACATCAGGGGCTTCGTCCAACCAGGCTCTGGCTTTTTGGCCACTCTGGGCAAACTGTCAAACAACGGACAAACAATGTCAAATTAACCCAGCTCACATAATCTCTTCAATTTTCTTTCCACTATGAAAGAGCCCGTGAAATGAGCCCGGGACGGTTTGTCTTTTTGTTTTGTTTTTTCGTTCAAATTAGGCCGGGTAGAAATGGGGGGGGGGGAATCATTGAGCCATTGAGCCCGAGTTCTGTCAAGTTCCATCAACGGTGAACGTCCGTCGGTGACGCCACTCCCTTGTCACAGATAAAAAAAAGAATCAAATATGCCATCGAACACCCCCGTTCTGTGGCGTCCTGATCTATGGCAGAACGTATGGGTTCTGCCTCAAGGCCCTGAGTAATCTTTTTTCTTTTTATGTGGTTTTTCAGAAAACCAAGAAATTCACTGCTTTGAAATGCTGCCTGCAGGATTACTGTCAGATTTACCAGCGAAGACAGAGGCCACATGGTGGGCACCATTATGAGTGCATATATTTTTAGTTTGGGTGACTCCAGCGAGGATCACTCGCTGCCAGGCTCGATCCCACTGGGAGCGTTTGTCCTTAATTCAGACAACAACTGCTTTGATAAATGGTTTATTTACCTACTTGGACTGGGACACGTTTCACACTGAAATAGAAATATTAGGAAGCCATGATAACAATAATAATAATAATACTAATAATAATAATAATAATAATAATAAAAATAAATATATCTTCAGGCAGCAATACACAGGGTCCAGTTTATCCTGTTAGATACATATTACAGTTCTCCAGATTCTGTGCGATGTAGCATGAGTTACAATTTTTTCGATTTTTACAACCACTCAGAGACGCACCGTGGATTTAAATAGCATCGCTTCATGATGTCAAATGTTCTTCAATTTTCGGTGAGTTTGTAAAGTTTGGGTGACAACGGGTATGAAACGTTCCCAAGTGTTGTTTGGGAAAAGAACTGGGAAACACTTTGCTTCATTGTGTTTCATCTCCAGTAATGGTGCAACGTTGTTCCCTTCTGCTGGTGCTACAGATAATATTATGTTGTCAAAGTGCTGCTCTAACACTTCTTCTACAATATAGACTGGTTGGAAACGTGTCCATAAACATAACACGTTGTTTATCAGTTATTTCATCTTCTGAACTTAAATCTGCATTTTCAGTATTATCAATGCACGTGGATTAATTATTGTTGTTTGTGGTTTTTGGATCTTCTTCAATTTTGGAAAGAGGATTATTCCAATCATTGTAAACTTTCCTAGTACCACTTGTTATGTATTCTCAAATCTGCCAACAACGACTTTCAACTATTTTTTGGTATCTGGAACAATAACAAAACCAGACTTTGTAATTACTTGACATAATAATAATAATAATAATAATAATAATAATAATAATAATAATAATAATAATAATAATTATAATAATATAATTATAATTATAATAATAATAATAAATAGTTTTTAAAAATACATACTGTATAATAAGTAAATATTAGTTGTAATTACTACTTCATTGTATTTTTTCTTATAATAATCTACAATTGGAAAATTCAGTTGAATAGATGACTTGTCTGTTTTGTAATGCCGACAACATTTTTGGAACTTTAACATTAATTTGGTATTAGAATTATTATGGGAGATCTTGTCAATACTGAACACTTTCTGTCTTTTTATTTAAATCTGCTAAGTTTAGCTGTAGGAAACTGTTTATACATGACTTTTCTTTAAAACAATCATTTATTTTTTACTTCAAACCAAACCTTGTCAACCTTGTTATAACTTACCTTGTCGTATTTAAGTAGGACATATAGGTACGTGTGCAGTCCCAGTGACGACAGGAGAGGTTGGGTCAGGTGCGCGTCAATCATTACGTATTTACGGAGGTTTACGACAGTAATCGAACTTTCGTAATTTTCGTGCTGACTAATTTAATTACATTTGAACTACATTTTCAATAAGTTTAGTTTCCATGAAATATGGATGGACGAGATGGCCAAAAATGTTTTCACAATGTTGTTTTATATTGATTGATGTACATAATTACCACGATATATAGCAAATAATAATATTGCTCAATTTACAGTTTTAAATGTATTTTCATGGCTTTATCTTGAACACTGAATAAATAATATGAAATATATGTCAACTACAAAGAGAAATAAATAATATATAGCGATATCAGGGCTGCAGATATTCCTCTATTATCCCATTCTAATTTGTATGAATGTATGTGTTCGTATTTTTATTTTTTAATATTCAAATTTAATCAAAATTTTCATGCTCAAATGTAGTGGGGGGGGCGGGGTTAAGCACGGTTTGGGGGCTCCGATCAGAGCGATCTTTTCTCCAAACAAAGCAAATATAAACTCTCGATGTATTTAATTTACTCCGTTTCCAGATTGCAGATCGCTCCCGGGAAAATCCCGCCCACGTTCTCACTGCCCGCTGGCAAATTCCCTGCGGCCCAGTGCTGTCCGCGAGCCCGTGGTTGGGAATCTCTGCACTGAAGGACATTCCGTTGGTGATGGTCAGGTTTATTTCCCACTTTTATCGCCACATCCGTGGAATTACTGGACATTCTGGTCAAAGACGCACTTTCTCTTGTACACGCAGGGAAACACTGGAGGAGAAGGAGACGCTCGGTGCGCTCATGAGTCTCTGCCGACGCGGACTATGCACAGCTACCGGATTATTTCTCTCTAATGCGTTTTCACTGTGCAACAAACTGGATGAACTTATATTGAACTTTATTGCTCATCACATGTGGGTTGATTCACTAACTTAAGCCTATTTATAATTTATAATAAATTATTTATCTATAATTTAAAAAATATATAAAATCGAAATTTCAGCAATCGAATAGTTTATTTTTTTAAATAGTCGAATTCTATTTGGATTTCGTTACTGCAGCCATAAAATATATATTATAAACATTATTTTCAAATCTTAAATCGATAGGTCGGTATTGTCAAAACACTACAGAGTGACCGATTCCAAGCCACACACTGGATACGGTCCAACTGGACATTCTCAATCAGAAACTGTACATTTATGGTGAATAATATGATGATGTCATAAAGTGACTCATCTTGTTAATTTTAGAACGAGATGTATGACGTGTCATTTAACCAAAAGCCGCTGAATATTTTGGGTGAAAGATGTCGGTTTTTCACTAATATCTGCTCCTTATGTGGATCCATTGAGATTAAATTTAAACCACGAGATCCTTGTGAAATACCGTTTTAAACGACTACTCAGCCGTGTTCGTAGGTTCTGGTTAAGTATGTGTTCCAGATTGTTTTATC